>NC_072776.1:27514272-27736144 GCF_022539595.1 Amphiprion ocellaris | reverse complement strand
TAAAATCTTGACAGAAAAAAAGATTAAAGAAATAAACTACATTTAAAAAAGCAATTAAATCAAAGGAAAAAAAACATTTAATACAATAAAACTTTTAAAAAAAAATTAAACATTAAATGCAATTATTTTATATTAAACAGACAAAATATTTAATTAAATAATTAAACAGATACAAAACATGTAGTTATGAAATTAAACAAAATTTTTTAAACAAAAATATGAAACATTAAAGATGAAATATTTTAGATAAACATTTAAAAAATAAAATTAAACAAGAAGAATATTAAATATTTTCAAAAAATACAAAACATTAAATTAGATCATTAAACCTTTAAAAAGACAAAACATTGAATTAAAAAATTAAATGTTTAATTAGAAAATTAGATCTTAAAGACAATAAAACTTTAAATAGGAATTAAACAAAAATACAGTGAAGCATTTAAAAAGAAAATGAAACATTAAAAGGTGGTATAACATTTAAAAAGAAAAACCTTAAAGATTTATTCGAAAAATTAAACATTGGCAAAGAAAAGAAAATTTTTCAAACAAGCCGCTAAAACATTTGAAAAAAACAACAAGTAAACATTAAAAAGACAAAACATTTCTAAATCCAATCAGACATTAGAAAAGAATAAAAGGTGAGAAAAAAGCAAAACTAAACATTTAAGGAGAATCAAAACTAAAGACAAAACATTTGAAAAGACACCAGTTAGACTTTAGAAGATCAAATTAAACAGAAGAGACAATAAAACGATCAAAAAGAGCAAAAACAGATAAAGGTCTTCAAGCGTTTTCTAGTCTGAAATGAAAACATTAAGTTGTTTCTTCAAACATTTCCTCTTTCTATGTTCTTGGTTTGATTGTGGACAGATTTACTAAGAACTCATTTAAGAAAACAGCTTTCCAGATAAAGTCTGCTAGTAGTTGAAGGCATTGATCAAACTAATGTTACCTTCTGATCTCCACAAACTTTACCGTTCAGTGAAGAGAATCAAAGTTTGTTCAAGATTTCTAAAAAACCCACAGGTGAAGGTCTGAGAAGAACTCAGATGGATGATCTAAATGTGAAATCAAGACTCGTGGTCACAAGTTTTAAGGCTTCTGTTAACCAGAAAGTTCAAACTAACAGAGAAGTACTGAGAAACTTTTAAAATTTCAGTCCTCAGACTGTCTAAAGGTTCAAACTAAAAGAGAACTACTCAAGAACTTTAGGATTTCAGTCCTCAGACTGTCTGAAGGTTCAAACTAACAGAGAACTACTCAAGAACTTTTAAGATTTCAGTCCTCGAACTGTCTATAAGCTCAAACTAACAGAGAAGTACTGAGAAACTTTGACGATTTCAGTCCTCAGACTGTCTGAAGGTTCAATCTAACAGAGAACTACTGTGGGACTTAGAAAATTTCAGCCCTCAGACTGTGTGAAAGCTCAGTTCCTGAGGACTCGGGAGGTGTGGAGGCTTGGAAAGTCTTGGAACTGAGGGTTCAACCCTCCAGCACAAAGGCTGAAGTCCAACCTCCTGAAAAAAACGGTCGAGTCGAGACTCAAGTAAAAAAAAAAAGTCGAAAACGACAAAAAATAGATGATAAATGCGCAAAAAAAAGAAGAATTAGTATCTGAGCGAATAGCTCAGGGGATAAGAAGAGTGACTACCAAGTGGAAGGTCGCAGGTTCAAGACCCGCCACGGGCCTTTTTCTTTGTTTGTCTTTGTCAGGATTTTGATAAAACTTAAGCAGAGTCTGGTCTTGAACCAGCGACCTGCAGCTCCATAGGCAAATCCTTAACTCACTGAGCTACAGATCATATGAAAAGAAATAATTTCGTCGTCCCTTTGGCATCGTAGTTTCCAAGTGACCACATGGGCGGAGCCGAGGCGGAGTCTGGGTGGAGTCAGGGCGGAGAGTAGGCGGGGAGGTGGGTGGCGGCCTCCCCCCTCTATTCCCCCGCCTCCCCCCACCACCCACCACACCTTCCCCCGCCCGACGAGTTCTTCGAGTCTCCACGAGTTCTTCGAGTCTTGACTGGTTTTCCCGAGTTTCTTGAGTTTCCACGAGGTCCGAGGCAGAACAAGTTGTCATGAAGAGGTGTTGAAGTCAGGCCAGGATGGACTGACTTTTTACAGCAACTAGAAGGAAGACGACTAGAAGAGCAGATCTTTAACCACCATCCATAAAATCCATGGAGTCGGCTCCAGAGAAATGAAGGGAGATCAACTTTTATCAACCTCCATCCACATGTTCAACTTGATATCTTTACTTTGAGATTTTTAGCGCCACAAACCTATAGTATCACACTTTATTATCATTTATTAGGACTTGAATGGAATCCACCAGCAGATTTAGTTTTTGTTGACAAACTTTATTCTTGTTGTCGTGGGACTGCAGTATTTAAAACTGTTCCTTCTATTTGACCTCATGTTTATTAGTTTTAGTGGAGAAAGTTATTTTGTTGATTAGTCTCTTAAAAACCAAATAATAAATTGGATTAGTCAAGAGGTTTAAATTTCTTACTTTGTCATATTTTAAATGTGACAGAAAATGGAAAAATAAAGCGTCTTGAGACAATTTCACCTGTAATTGGCGTTATATAAATAAAATTGAATTAAAATTGTATGTATCTTGTAATGGAGTAATTCAGCCATACATGTTGGACAACACATTTTCTTTGTCCATTAATTTGTTAATTGTTTTCTCCAGTAATTCATTTCTTGTTTTGGTTTATAAAATGTCAAACCCAAATATATTCAGTTTACTGTCACAAAAACCAAAGAGATTTACATTCATGATGCAGGAATCAGGCAGTTTTTCACTTTTTATCTTAGTTTAGTCAGAAAGATAGTTGATAATCTGTGAACTGTTGCAGCTTGTGAGCCGTAAAAGGTTTTAATCTTTGGGGCCGAGTGTCAGAAAACATTTGGAAACCAACATCAACAAAACACTCAACAAAGATTTGAACATCATTAAAGGGAAATCCAACTTTTGCATGACGATGTCTAATTAAAGGACATTTATTTCCAACGTAAATGTGTGATATTCATCCTCTGGAGCTTTCTCTTCACATCGTCTTCCACCTGAACTGGTTTGGTCGGGAGCATGTGCAACAAACATTTAAAAAACTGCACTTTAACATCAATGAATGACACTGAAGTTTAATCTCTACATAAACGCGACTGAGTCTGGACGTACTGCTCTGTCATTAACTCCTAAGTTTAGGGAAAGTTCAAACAAAAGAGGACAGTTCAGATCAGACTTGAGAATGAGCTTATTTTGAACAAACATCTCAGACTTTCTGAGCTTCAGCACCTATAGCAAGATATTTTAACAAGAAGTAACTCAAGAGATCCAGAAGTTGGAGAGAGTTAGCTTTAGCTGAGCCAAAGAACATGTGGGACGCTAACCTAGCAAACATTTCAGACTTTTCTCTGTGAATTCTGAGAAATAATTTCCTATTTAATGACAGAGCTACACATCTTAACTCAGTCTCATTAAAACAGACTCTAATTCAGTGTCATCCATCCATATTAAAGTGCAGTTACCCAAAATGTTTGTTGCATGAGCTCCAACAAAACCTGTCCAGGTAGAAGGCCACTTTGACAAACAGGAAGTGGAAGATTCCAAGCAGATTTATAGAAGGGGGAACCGGACTATACTAAGTGTGGTCGAGTATAGAGGGGTGTTTTGTGGGTTTTTAAGGCTTGATAATGATTATTAGTGAGACATTTGGAGTAGATATTCATTTGCAGTAAATGAAAGTATTTAAAATCTCGGAGTTAAACTTAGAAGAACACAAACTAACAGAAAACTTTGTTGATACGTTTTTGTTTTGTTTAGAGATGTTAAGTTAAAGGAGTTTTATTCGTGATGTATAACCAATCAAATCACTCCAGAAGACAGAGCGACCACAGGTAGATAAAGGTTCAGAGCCAAAGTAGCACCTTTTTAAAATGGATTTATTACCATAAATCAGTAAAAAATAAAATACTGATAATCAGTAAATCAGTCAGCCCAGAATTACTACAATTCTACAAAGTATGTCTCTTTCCTTTGACTTGTTATTTGTACAATATACGATGTATATGATGGCGTTTCTTCATACCAAAGGCTATACTATGATGTTTTCTAAGAGACATACGATGCTACTCTGTTTGTTCTGGCTCTGGGCCGATGCACTCCTCCTCTGTTGTTTTCTGGATTGTACTCAGCTTCATGCCTTCGTCCACCCGGCCTCCGTTGACTCGTCCCGCCTGCCGTCTCTGGAGCTGAAGCTGGATTGGAACAGACCAAAGTACAGTCCAATCACGATGCCAGCTGCCTCTCAAAAGGCTCCTTCATCTGGCAGGTGGCAGCACTTCTTCTGAGGAGAAGCTGAGCTGGCCCGGCAGAACTTTGGAGATGTGTTCCAGTGGTTGGTGGATGTGTGGGGAGATAGAGAGGGACCTTTGAATTGTTCAGAAAGGAAAACAGGGAACCCATTGGTAGTTTTAGTTTAGGGTGCTACTGTGGTGTGTTTTTGGGTTTTAAGAGGTGAACAGGAAGAGTTTCTTTTTCGTATTGATTATCTTTTACTATGTTCCTGGTTGGAATGCCCATCAGTGTCAACATGAAGTTCACTTTTAGTTCTGTTGATTTATTTTTATTTTACTAACACGCATTTGCTTTTAACCCCCTCACATGTTGTGTTGTTGTAAACTTCCTCTTTCAAATAAATACTCGTCAAACCCTCTGGAAACCAGCGTTTGGACTGTTTTTGTGTTGCTCCTCACCTACTTCAGACAGCCGGGACACAACAACGTTTTGTGGACTAAAGGCTTTTCTATGAGGTTTTTAGAGCGACATGCTATACTATGATGTTTTCTGAATGACATGCTATACTATGACGTTTGTTGGACCAAAGACTATACTCTGACGTTTTTGGAGCGACATGCTATACTATGGACATTTTCTGGACCAAAGGCTATACTATGACGTTTGTTGGGAACATGCTATACTATAGGCTTTTTTAATTGACATATTACTATGATGTATTTTCTGTTTGTGTTTTTTTTGTTTTTTAGCAACATATAATAATTTGAACAGTTTTAAAAATTACTATACTTTTACTTGTGCAATGAAATATTATTCTTTTTAGGCAAAGGCCATGTTTGATTACATATAGGCTATTAAATAAATGTTTATTAAAAACTAAAAAGCATTAAAAAATAATAACCAACTTAGGCATTTACTGAGTCACTGAAATAGTGTAGAGTGTACGGCCACATCAGCATTATTATAAGCATCCTCTGGTAAATTCACAGCCATATACTGTAGGAAATCTAGCTGATCTCATCATGATGTCCACTTACCATATGGACCTCAGGAGATGATCAGATGATGATAAACTGTGACCTGCTGGTTGGGTTCTCTCTGTTCTCATATTTCCTCCATGTTTGTATCCTGATGCTGCCTTACTTCAGCCAGTCCATGAGCAACAGAAAACACAGTTTGCCTTGTACCCATTGCCAGGGGTTCCACTCTTCCCACTCCAGTCTGTACATCTGCAAACGTTTTTGCTTCTTTAGACGTGGTGGAGTTTCAGGTGTAGACATTTTTAAACATGCGGGTGCAGCAGCGTCTGTAACCTGGCAACCAGAGACAGGACCGGACAGGACCGGACACACAGAGACGTCTGAAGTCTGTCCACTGGACCTGGCATCGGGTCCTCGCTGCATAGGTCCTACGAAGATGAAAATGGCTGCCCTTAATATTTGCTGTGTTTTATTTTATTCATTAGACAGTTTTGATGAGTGTGTGACAGACGTGTACGAGGCATTTATGAAAATACGGAACAACTTGCGTCCCGTATTGATTCAATACGGGACGCAACAATTAATTGTCAAATAAAGGACGTTTCCGTATTTTAAGGGACGGATGGCAACCCTACAGAGCAGTGTAAAGAAGCTGGTCACCTAGCAAACTGAATTAGTCTAGGTAACACTTTGTTTATTATGTGTGTTTTCTGCTCAAGTTAATGTCCTGGTTTGATTCATTTTAAATTACTCCTGATCTTGAAAGGTTTTAAACTGCAGTCAAAGTAGTTACAACTGTGAGCGAATAGCTTGAAATGAACTGCCCTAGACTGCTCTGTTCATAACCGACCATTCTTTCACAGCTATATCAAGAGTTATTGTGCAATAATAGATAAATGCAGCCCATTTTTCAACTGTTTCCTGTTTAGTATGCGTAACCTCCTCTTAATTTGTTCTAAAAGAAATGTCTAATGAGGCAGTCTAGTCTTTCAGTCAGGTTAAGTCATTTTTCCCATTGGTGGTTTGCATTATATAACTTTGTTTTTCTCTGTTCTAGGAACTATTGTTAAATCATCTTTATGTGAGACTTCCTTCTCGTTTGAAGCATATTCTCGGACGCATGCCTCTGGATCTGGACTTCTTAGAGTTCACTTGCACACAAGAACTTGTGTTTTTAAATGCTTTATCCAACCAAGTAGAAGTTTGCCCAGCTATTTTAAATGCACTGACACAGCTACACCATCTTATCAGCTCAGAAAAAGAAAACAGGAATCAGTACATTGCAACTGTGCACTCAGAGAGAGGAGCAGCTGGGCGACAAAGAATGGTCACATCCCCAGACCACCTGTACAACTTGCTGGAACTTAATATGTCTGTCCCATGTATAGATAAATGTATCTGTGAAATATTAGCTGAGTATGTCAAATACTTTTAGATTTTTTTAAGTGGACCGTAGACCTAGTTTCAGTATTTTTTTTTCTCACATTCAAATTTGAGGCTATATATATTATATATAATATCTCAAGAATAATTCAAGATAAAAGCCTGAAATTTTAATTTATTTGTCTTGCTAACATAAGCATATCCGATTGCTATTAAATACAGCGGTGGAAAAAAGTTTTTGGACACCTCATACATTTGTGAAATATTCCATTAAGAATCCCTCTGAGGTCTTCACATGCAATTTCTATGAGTTCAGTCACAGCCATAATACTAAACAAATCCTAAAAAAGTCAATAAAAACTTGAAATTCATTGGTTCCTTAAAAATAAGAAATTTTGAGTATTGGGTCATTTTGGTAGAATTTAGTTTTGTTAGTCATGTAAACAATAAACAAAAAAAATGCATCATTTGTGTCTGTCTCATGCAGTCACACCTTTTGAAACACAAAAGACTTTCCAACAAATATTTCACGATAATATTTGAGATTGTGGAAAATTTTCAAGGTGCCTGAAAACTTTTTTCCACCACTGTATCTGTCAAAGCATGAAAATTTGCCATTGGAAAAATGCCACTATCTCCAGAACGATATATGTGGTCATGGCTCCATTATGCCAATGTCATGGTAATGACTGGATGCAGGGCTAATTTACAAAGAAATTACACAAAACAACATGTCAGGTTTCGAAGACTGGACTTTTCATAGACCACTTCATTTTGTTCATATTTCAACTCACCCATAATCTGAGATTATTGATCTACTTGTTCAGTATTACAGATTCTTCATCATTGTTCTGAGATAGTGTCATTCAAACAACCTCAAATTTCAATGTGCAAAAAAATGCCTGTTGAAGTAGGTTGACAGTGACGGGCAATTTAAAAATATTTTTTGCTCTGACAGTATTTGGCATACAATATATATATATATATATATATATATATATATATATATATATATATATATATATATATATACACACACATATATATATATATACTGTCAGCCAATAAATAAAGCCTATATATAAATATGTATATATATATATATATATATATATATATATATATATATATATATATATATATATATATATATATATTATATTGCAACGGATTTTCATCCCATTCACCAGTGAGAAAATAAAGTCAGTACAGTCCAGTTCATTTTTAACTCCTGCTTTAATGCTGTGATTGCATGTATTGTTCACCAGAAATATTCTTAACTTCAGATACTTTAAATGAATGGCAGAAATACGCATACTTGAGCCAGATAACCTGTCAGGTGAGTTGGGAGAACAGGTAGGGGAGGGAATCCAAAAGTGCACTTAGTTTTGTCAGTCAAGTAAAACTAACTAGAGAACAACACCTAACATATCTTGACTGGCAAGTGCAAATACAGGCCAGGATGTCAGTCTTAAATGATGTGTGGTCCTTGTAATGTCCTGGGATGTGTAAGGTCTCATAGCAGGTGGTGGCTGTCAGGTATCTGCCATTCACTACTTCAGCGAAGAGAGTTCTTGGTAGAGTCTCCCATCCAGTCCAGAATTTCACCAGACTGGTCATTTCAGACGGTGTTGCTGTGGAGTGGATTAAAATTGATTAAATAAATGGCTACAACAAATGATCAGAAACAATCTGGGGTACGCATACTAAACAGGAAACTGTTGAAAAAATGGGCTGCATTTATCACTATCATTGCACAATAACTCTTGATATAGCATGCTGTGGTCGGCTATGAACAGAGGAGTCTAGGACAGTTCATTTCAAGCTATTCGCTCACAGTTGTAACTACTTTGACTGCACAGTTTAAAACCTTTCAAGATCAGGAGTAATTTAAAATGAATCAAACCAGGACATTAACTTGAGCAGAAAACACACATAATAAACAAAGTGTTACCTAGACCAGTGGTTCTCAACTGGTCTGGGCCTGGGACCCACCATAAAACTGAAATGACAAGTCGTGACCCAAACAATATTTCTCCAAAAATCAACAATTTATTGATTGAGCGTTCGAAGACAAAACTTTTAAACCTGAACTCAAGTACTTCACAACAACTCAAAATCAAGCAGCAATACTAATTCAAGTACTGAGGACTTTGAAACAAGTAGAACAATAGCCTCAAGTAGTTCTCAGGATATATAAAAGTGCATTTTTTTTCTACAAAAAAAGTGCAATTCAACAAAACCAGTAGCTTCTCATAATACTGCACAAGTCTGCAACATTGCTGTTGTAGCTGGAGAAACTATGTATAGAAATATGTGCAAAAGAGTCCAAAACATGAAAACTGATGAAGTGCATTCAACAAATTATTAAAGTGAAGAAATGCTTAATGTTCTGATCAATCTCAAAATGTAAACACAATAAAACATTTTTCAAAGGGCTTAACTATATTTGAAAGCCAATATTTGGGGAAAAAATAGTGTGCAATATTGAAAGAAAAGTGTGTTTTTAAGCACTTACAAATAAACAAAAGTCACAAGTCACAATAAAAGTACTGCAGAACTACATGAAGTTCTAATGGCTTAGCTGAGGATGCTTTTTGGCCTTTACAAGAGTCTCAAAATCTGGCTGTATGCATGATAAAGCAACTCTGAGGTCATGCTCAATGTTCAGTTTATTTCGGTATTTTGTTTTCAGCTGAACAAGAGCTGAGAAGCCACATTCACAGAGGTATGTGGTGCTGAATGGTAGGAGGATTTTTACAGCTCGACTAGCAATGGAGGGATACTCTCTCATCACATCGTTGCACCAGAACTGGGAAAGGCTTACCTCTGTGAATTTCTTTCTGAGAGTGCGGTCACATGATAGCTCCACCAGCTGACATTCATCGCTGCTAGGCAACGTGATGCTTTCCATGTTTATTCCAAACGGGTCGCGCACCCAGTCGTCCTCGGGTTGTTTATCGGGAAAGTAGTCGCTAAACCGCTCGAAAAGTTTATTCAGATGCGTGCTTATTGTTTTCGTCATTGTCTTTTTCCCCGCCGCGTCCAGCTGTTGTTGCTCGTTTAGCCATGCTGCTGTTGCTATGAAAACATGCAGTTTCTTCTACAGTAATACGAGTGTCCTCACCGGTCGCTGCTGACACGACGACCCCCTGCGGGTGCGGAGGGGAACTACAATGACTCACCACTAAATTGGATTATCTTTATTTTTCTCTCTTTTTAGAAAAAGGCTCGCGACCCACCAAAAACGGCCCCGCGACCCACTTTTGGGTCGTGACCCACCAGTTGAGAAACACTGACCTAGACTAATTCAGTTTGCTAGGTGACCAGTTTCTTTGCACTGCTCTGTGACTTAACTGCATTTTCGGGCGCATAAATCACACTTTCACCCATTTGTGCGTTTATAAAATTGTTACTCAACTACCCAGCTGCAGAACGTGCTGTCTGTATGACCTCATTACTGTGCTAGCGCGGCTAGCACTGTATTAGCGCGGCTAGCGCGGCTAACGCTGTATTAGCGTCGCTAGCGCTGTATTAGCGCGGCTAACGCTGTGCTAGCGCAGCTAACGGCATGCATTACAGCTTACTGACTCTCACAAAAACAAACCACATACAGGACAAAAAGGATTAATACACTCACTGAAGCGCCGTTGTTCATGCTGGTAGCCGTGGTTGACCCCGGTGTTGTGAGGTGAACCGTCTGCGTCACATGACCGGAGGAGCGCCACGTTCGATTTTGGCCAGGATCGATTGTTTACGCCTGAGTCCCCCAGATGTGAACAGCGAATTTTTTGACAGCGAATTTTGAACATTGAATTTTTTGATGGAGAATTTTGAACATTGAATTTTTTGATGGTGAATTTTGAAGACATTGAATTTTTAACTGGTTTTTAGAATTTTGATGAGCTAAATTCAGGCATAAAAAATTCACATACGTAATTTTGATGCAAAAAAAAATTCAAAGTAAGAAATTCAGCAGCTTTTAAAATTCAGAATCTGATGAGTCTGATTTGCTTCCATGAGTCTCCACCAATGAGGGAGCATGGAATGTTTAGCTTCAAGCAGTGGGGGAGCATGCATTGTGCAGTCAGCAGCCATGAGGCAGTATGGAATGCTCAGTCTCCACCAATGAGACAGCATGGAATGTTCAAGTTCCACCAATGAGGAGGCATGGAATGTTCAATGTCTACTAATGAGGAAGGATGGAATGTTTAGTTTCAAGCAATGAGGGAACATGGAATGTTCAGCATAGACCCATGAGGGAGCATGGAATGCGCAGTTTCCACCAATGAGGAGGCATGGAATGTTCAGTATCCAACAATGAGGGAGCATGGAATGTTCAATATCTACCAATGAGGAAGGATGGAATGTTTAGTTTCAACCAATGAGGGAGCATGGAATGTTCAGCATAGACCCATGAGGGAGCATGGAATGCTCAGTTTCCACCAATGAGGAGGCGTGGAATGTTCAGTATCCAACAATGAGGGAGCATGGAATATTCAATGTCTACCAATGAGGAAGGATGGAATGTTTAGTTTCAAGCAGTGGGGGAGCATGCAATGTTCAGCCTGCAGCCATGAGGCAGCATGGAATGCTCAGTTTTCCACCCCCATGAGCAGGCATGGAATGCTCAGTCTCCACCAATGAGGGAGGATGGAATGTTTAGCCTGCAGCCATGAGGCAGCATGGAATGCTCAGTCTCCCCCTATGAGCAGCCATGTCTCCACCAATGAGGAAGGATGGAATGTTTAGTTTCAAGCAGTGGGGGAGCATGCAATGTTCAGCCTGCAGCCATGAGGCAGCATGGAATGCTCAGTCTCCACCAATGAGGGAGGATGGAATGTTTAGCTACAAGCAGTGGGGGAGCATGCAATGTTCAGCCTGCAGCCATGTCGCAGCATGGAATGCTCAGTCTCAACCAATGAGAGAGGATGGAATGTTTAGCTTCAAGCAGTGGGGGAGCATGCAATGTTCAGCCTGCAGCCATGAGGCAGCATGGAATGCTCAGTCTCCCCCCCATGAGCAGGCATGGAATGCTCAGCCTCCACCAATGAGGGAGGATGGAATGTTTAGCCTGCAGCCATGAGGCAGCATGGAATGCTCAGTCTCCCCCCATGAGCAGGCATGTCTCCACCAATGAGGATGGATGGAATGTTTAGTTTCAAGCAGTGGGGGAGCATGCAATGTTCAGCCTGCAGCCACGAGGCAGCATGGAATGCTCAGTCTCCCCCAATGAGCAGGCATGGAATGCTCATTCTCCACCAATGAGGCAGGATGGAATGTTTAGCTTCAAGCAGTGGAGGAGCATACAATGTTCAGCCTGCAGCCATGAGGCAGCATGGAATGCTCAGTCTCCCCCAATGAGCAGGCATGGAATGCTCGTTCTCCACCAATGAGGCAGGATGGAATGTTTAGCTTCAAGCAGTGGGGGAGCATGCAATGTTCAGCCTGCAGCCATGAGGCAGCATGGAATGCTCAGTCTCCACCAATGAGGGAGGATGGAATGTTTAGCTTCAAGAAGTGGGGGAGTATGCAATGTTCAGCCAGCAGCCATAAGGCAGCATGGAATGCTCAGTCTCTCCCCCATGAGCAGGCATGGAATGCTCAGTCTCCAACCATGAGCAGGCATGGAATGCTCAGTCTCCACCAATGAGGGAGGATGCAATGTTCAGCCTGCAGCCATGAGGCAGCATGGAATGTTCAGTCTCCACCAATGAGGGAGCATGGAATGCTTAGCTTCAAGCAGTGGGGGAGCATGCATTGTCCAGTCAGCAGCCATGAGGCAGTATGGAATGCTCAATCTCCACCAATGAGACAGCATGGAATGTTCAAGTTCCACCAATGAGGAGGCATGGAATGTTCAATGTCTACCAATGAGGAAGGAAGGAATGTTTAGTTTCAAGCAATGAGGGAGCATGGAATGTTCAGCATAGACCCATGAGAGAGCATGGAATGCTCAGTTTCCACCAATGAGGAGGCGTGGAATGTTCAGTAACCAACAATGAGGGAGCATGGAATGTTCAATGTCTACCAATGAGGAAGGATGGAATGTTTAGTTTCAACCAATGAGGGAGCATGGAATGTTCAGCATACACCCACGAGGGAGCATGGAATGTTCAGTTTCCACCAATGAGGAGGCATGGAATGTTCAATGTCTACCAATGAGGAAGGATGGAATGTTTAGTTTCAAGCAATGAGGGAGCATGGAATGTTCAGCATAGACCCATGAGGGAGCATGGAATGCTCAGTTTCCACCAATGAGGAGGCGTGGAATGTTCAGTATCCAACAATGAGGGAGCATGGAATATTCAATGTCTACCAATGAGGAAGGATGGAATGTTTAGTTTCAAGCAGTGGGGGAGCATGCAATGTTCAGCCTGCAGCCATGAGGCAGCATGGAATGCTCAGTTTTCCACCCACATGAGAAGGCATGGAATGCTCAGTCTCCACCAATGAGGGAGGATGGAATGTTTAGCCTGCAGCCATGAGGCAGTATGGAATGCTCAGTCTCCCCCTATGAGCAGGCATGTCTCCACCAATGAGGAAGGATGGAATGTTTAGTTTCAAGCAGTGGGGGAGCATGCAATGTTCAGCCTGCAGCCATGAGGCAGCATGGAATGCTCAGTCTCCACCAATGAGGGAGGATGGAATGTTTAGCTTCAAGAAGTGGGGGAGTATGCAATGTTCAGCCAGCAGCCATAAGGCAGCATGGAATGCTCAGTCTCTCCCCCATGAGCAGGCATGGAATGCTCAGTCTCCACCAATGAGGGAGGATGGAATGTTTAGTTTCAAGCAGTGGGGGAGCATGCAATGTTCAGCCTGCAGCCATGAGGCAGCATGGGATGCTCATTTTCCACCAATGAGACAGCATGGAATGCTCAGTTTCCACCAATTAGGAGGCGTGGAATGTTCAGTATCCAACAATGAGGGAGCATGGAATGTTCACTTTCCACCAATGAGGAGGCATGGAATTTTCAATGTCTACCAATGTGGAAGGATGAAATGCTAAGTTTCAACCAATGAGGGAGCATGGAATGTTCAGCACAAATCCATGAGGGAGCATGGAATGCTCACATTCCACCAATGAGGAGGCATGGAATGTTTAGCTTCAAGCAGTGGGGGAGCATGCAATGTTCAGCCTGCAGCCATGAGGCAGCATGGAATGCTCAGTCTCCACCAATGTGGGAGGATGGAATGTTTAGCTTCAAGCAGTGGGGGAGCATGCAATGTTCAGCCTGCAGCCATGAGGCAGCATGGAATGCTCAGTTACCACCAATGAGGGAGGATGGAATGTTTAGCTTCAAGCAGTGGGGGAGCATGCATTGTCCAGTCAGCAGCCATGAGGCAGTATGGAATGCTCAATCTCCACCAATGAGGGAGCATGGAATGCTCATTCTCCACCAATGAGGGAGCATGGAATGTTTAGCTTCAAGCAGTGGGGGAGCATGCATTGTCCAGTCAGCAGCCATGAGGCAGTATGGAATGCTCAATCTACACCAATGAGACAGCATGGAATGTTCAAGTTCCACCAATGAGGAGGCATGGAATGTTCAATGTCTACCAATGAGGAAGGATGGAATGTTTAGTTTCAAGCAATGAGGGAGCATGGAATGTTCAGCATAGACCCATGAGGGAGCATGGAATGCTCAGTTTCCACCAATGAGGAGGCGTGGAATGTTCAGTATCCAACAATGAGGGAGCATGGAATGTTCAATGTCTACCAATGAGGAAGGATGGAATGTTTAGTTTCAACCAATGAGGGAGCATGGAATGTTCAGCATAGACCCATGAGGGAGCATGGAATGCTCAGTCTCCCCCAATGAACAGGCATGGAATGCTCAGTCTCCACCAATGAGGGAGGATGGAATGTTTGGCTTCAGGAAGTGGGGGAGTATGCAATGTTCAGCCAGCAGCCATGAGGCAGCATGGAATGCTCAGTCTCCCCCAATGAACAGGCATGGAATGCTCAGTCTCCACCAATGAGGGAGGATGGAATGTTTGGCTTCAGGAAGTGGGGGAGTATGCAATGTTCAGCCAGCAGCCATGAGGCAGCATGGAATGCTCAGTCTCTCCCCCATGAGCAGGCATGGAATGCTCAGTCTCCACCAATGAGGGAGGATGGAATGTTTAGCCTGCAGCCATGAGGCAGCATGGAATGCTCAGTCTCCCCCCCATGAGCAGGCATGGAATGCTCAGTCTCCAACCATGAACAGGCAGGGAATGCTCAGTCTCCACCAATGAGGGAGGATGCAATGTTCAGCCTGCAGCCATGAGGCAGCATGGAATGCTCAGTCTCCCCCCCATGAGCAGGCATGGAATGCTCAGTCTCCAACCATGAACAGGCAGGGAATGCTCAGTCTCCACCAATGAGGGAGGATGGAATGTTTCGCCTGCAGCCATGAGGAAGCATGGAATGCTCAGTCTCCACCAATGAGGGAGCATGGAATGTTTAGCTTCAAGCAGTGGGGGAGCATGCATTGTCCAGTCAGCAGCCATGAGGCAGTATGGAATGCTCAATCTCCACCAATGAGACAGCATGGAATGTTCAAGTTCCACCAATGAGGAGGCATGGAATGTTCAATGTCTACCAATGTGGAAGGATGGAATGTTAAGTTTCAACCAATGAGGGAGCATGGAATGTTCAGCACAAATCCATGAGGGAGCATGGAATGCTCACATTCCACCAATGAGGAGGCATGGAATGTTTAGCTTCAAGCAGTGGGGGGGAGCATGCAATGTTCAGCCTGCAGCCATGAGGGAGCATGGAATGCTCAGTTTCCACCAATGAAGAGGCACGGTAAATAACATCTATTCATTCACCTAATGTCTGAACAAAAGAATCAGAAACTAAAGCATCAACAAGAAGACATGATGAACGTTTTTGAGTCGTCGGCGCTTTGTCTCCAACCATTTGTTAATGCTACTCGAGGTGTTTCAGGTCATTGTCCTGCTGGAACACCCATGACCTCCGCCGCAGACCCAGCTTTCTGACACTAGGCCCTACATTGCGGCCCAAAATATTTTGATAGTCTCCAGATTTCATGATTCCTTGCACACTGTCAAGGCACCCAGTTCCAGAGGCAGCAAAATAACCCCAAAACATCTTTGAACCTCCACCATGTTTGACTGTAGGTACTGTGTTCTTTTCTTTGTAGGGTTCATTCCATTTTCTGTAAACAGTAGAATGACGTGCTTTTCCAAAAAGCTCTACCTTAGTCTCATCTGTCCACAAAACATTCTCCCAGAAGGATTGAGGCTTACTCAGGTACATTTTTACAAACTCCAGTCTGGCTTTTTTTATGTCTCCTTGTCAGCAGTGGGGTTCTCCTCAGTCTCCTGCCATAGCGCTTCTTATTCAGATGATGACGTATGCTCCCAGCTGATACTTTTGCACTCTACGTCTGCAGGACAGCCTGAATTTGTGTGGAAGTTGACTGAGAATGTTTATCCACCATTCAGACTATCCTGGATTGCATTCTTTAGTCAATTTTTGTCTTCCATCCCTGTCCAGGGAGATTAGTCACAGTTCCATGGGTTATAAACTCCTTGATTATACTAGCACAGTGGACAAAGGAACTTCAAGATCTCTGGAGATGGTCTTGTAACTTTGAGATTGTTCATATTCTTCCATAATTTTGCTTCTTAAGTCCTCAGACACTTCTCGGCTCTTCTTTCTCTTCCCCGTGCTTGGTGTGACACACATAGGCCACAACACAAAGGCTGAGTCAACTTTTATACATTCTAACTGGTTTCAGGTGTGATTTCTATATTGCCAGCACCTGTTACTTGCCACAGGTGAGTTTAAACGAGCATCACATGCTTGAAATAAAATGATTTACCCACAATTTTGAAAGGGTGCCAACAATTTTGTCCAGCCCATTTTTTGAATGTTGTGTAAAATTATGTAAATTTTGGCTTTTTTTTCTGCTTTTTTGGGTTTTTCCAATGCACATGAAGGAAATAAACACATGTATACCAAACACATTTGTAATTGCAACAATTTCTGGAAGAAATGGTGTAATTTCTGGAAAAATTCCAGGGGTGCAAATACTTTCATCCATGACTATAGCTTGTATAGCATGAAACCACTCAAAACTTTCAAACCTGTGTCAAGCTGTCATTGCCTCAGAATGCACTGAAACTTTCTGAGGCAGTGAAATGCATTGAAACCTATGAGCCTATGAAACGCTTCGAAACATTTTGAAGCGATGAAGCTTGAAGTGAAACAGCGATGACGTCGGAAGCTTCAAACGTCATTGGTCACGTGACAGTGGTGTCTTTAAATATGAGCTCTGAAACCTTGGTATCATTTGTCCATCACTAAAAGAAAGGTAAGTATGAAGGGAACAAACAATTCAACCACATTTGACCTGTCACTTAATAAAGGATAACTGACCCTAATTATGGCTGTGTGTTTTCCTTTAATCCTCCATAAGATGAATGTAAACTGTAACACAATATTAACAAAATATTGACAAACCCGGGATAGTATGTGCTGCAATGTTACATTAGCATGGTTCAATTAAAGCAAAATACACAGAAGGATGTTGTGTATTGTGTAATGTGTAACATGAGAGTACCAAAGGAAAGGAGAAATGAGAGTTCTCACCCACTTTGTCACATGTTCCTATAGTAAATAGAGACAAATATAATTTGACTGTTACGCTCTTATACGAGGGATACAGATCCGTTGTAAATGTCATTTATTGTTTTTTTGAGGTTCAGTTCACCTCCATAGATGATTGAGATGACTAAAGACAGTTCTGATATAGCCTTGAAATCTTTACAAAGTTGAAACTTATTCTTGGATAAAGGATAATAAATAAAACGTCCTGCTAGAGAGGAACTAAACAATTTCTGATGGAGCAGCATTTGGTAACAATGGGGAGGAAAACTCCCTTTTAACAGGAAGAAACCTCATACAGAACGAGACTCAGGATGGGGGGTTTCTGGCTAAGCTGGTTGGAGTGAAAAGATTGCAGAGAGAAAATATGAACAGTAGATAGCAGACAGACAACAAACAATACAACTTTAAACACTGGACAGGTTATAAAGATTATAGAAAATGCAGAGCAGTCATTGACTTTTTCCACGCCCCTCATCATGATCAAAAGGAAATGTGTGACCTAATGTCACATACCCAGGAAATCACTGCAACACTTAGACAATAATGGTAGACTGTTTTTAGTTTCATTTCTTTTAAATAGTCAGCACAAACACAGCAGTGGAAAGCCCAGTGGTCGTATCTGTCCACATCAGAAGAGGAAATGGCAGTCTGTTGGTCTTAGCTTCTCATGAACTTCCAAATTTAACACTGTAGTTATCCCCAGAATACAGCTGACACTGGCTTGAAGCTAAAGTGCTTTTCTCTCTGGTGTTAGTGGCAAGTGAGCTTGTCTACTCAGGAATGTTCGTTCTGGTGGTATGCTGTCTCCTGTTAGGTAAGTTGTCTGCAATTTCAGATGATATTTTACTGCACACTTTTCCCTGTCACTGACAGAAATACACAGTGATTGATCCATGGAACTGAGCAAGTTTGGAGCTAAAACTAGTTTCAAATTAGCATGCAACATGATGATCACAACATTCAGTGTTGGAGTGTTGATGGTGTTGCAACCTGTGAGGTTGACAACAGAACATTTTTGAGATTCCTTAAGTTTGTACTTTTCTTACAGCGCTTTCAGTGTCAGATGCAACTTTGGCACTTGATGTCAATACTACTGTCGGGGACTCAGCAATTCTTCAGTGTAATATGAACACTAATCCTACTGACCTTAGTAATCTACACTTTTACTGGCAAGATGACAGAAATGCAGTTTTGTATTCTATGAAGGAAGGAAAGGACATGGCAGAGCATGTAAATGGACTTTATCAACACAGGATCACAGCCTTCCCACAGGACATGAAAACAGGAAATATTTCGGTCAAGCTAAAAAACGTAACTCTTGAAGATAACTGGAGAATTTTCCAGGCTTTTGCAGCCGTTTCTGAGAGTGGAGGGAGGTGGAGGCAGATCTGCAAAAGTAACCTACATGTTGCAGGTAAGGATGAAAATTTAGCTTTTCTTCACAAAAATAGTTCAGTAGATGAGAAGAGTAATACTGTCTTTCAGCAGCTTTCTACAGCAGAAACATATACAAAATCCAGCAGCTTGGACTGTGACTTTATCTCTGAATGCACTAAAACAATGACAAAAGAAGAATGGGTTTTTAATGTTAGTCTATATTGTAAATTTTACATTTTCAATGGTAGTGTTAGAGTAGACTGCTACTTTATGTCAAGTTGACATCGTAAGGGCAGCAGAATTCCTCCCCAAATTTAACCAATGTTGAGCCTTACATAGTAGTTTTTCAGGTCCAGGTAGGAGCTGAAAAAGTACCTATTTACCTGGACATGAAAGTTCACATTATATTTACTGCAACTTTTGTTCTGAGGCCATGCCAATTGAAAGATGCAGCTCATATACTGTATATGGCATCATGCTGCGGTCATCATTAACACCCTAATACAAACATTACTAACATTTAGTCATTATTCTCAGCATTAGCTCATTGCCTGACAAACCAGCAGATCTTACAACAGTATAGTTCATAGTAGCAATCATTTTTAGCAATTAAAACATCATGCACGGAGAGAAAAAAGTTGAAAGCATGGTGGTGTTTAACTAGATGTGACAGTTTCGATTTTATTGTGATTATGACACACAATTTTGAAGGTTTGAATGCTTATTTTCTCAAGCCTCTCAAATCAGCTTATTTGTCATGAAACAACCTGAAAATTCCTGCAGGGAAAAACAGCTTGAAACTATCTCTCAAATGTGTTTCTACGGACAGCTTAGAATAGAATAAAGGCTTGAAGCAGTTAACATGGCTCTGTCCAAATGTCACAAAATAATAGTTTCTAAAGCTCACTAACTAATAAATTGTATATTACTTTGTTAATTTTTATACATAAGTGCTAGACTAGTTTTATTATATTATTATTATTGTTATTATTATTATTATTATTATTATTATTATTATTATTATTATTAATATTATTAATAATAATAATAATAATAATAATAATAATAATAATAATAATAATAATAATAATAATAATAATAATAAATTGTTTTCTATATTATTTTTTGCAGGCAAGGATTTATTTTTCTTTATACAAAGTCTAACAGATAAGAACTGTGATACAACTTACACTACACTTCAAAAGTTTGGGGTCACCCAGGCAAATTCATGTTTTCCATCAAAACTCACACTTTTCACACTTTCTATTCATGTGCTAACATCATTGCACAAAGGTTTTCTAACCATCAATCAGCCTTTCAACACATTAGCTAGCACAAAGAAGCATTAGAACACAGGAGTGACTGTTGCTGGAAATGTTCCTCTGTACCTCTATGTAGATATTCTATTAAAAATCAGCCATTTCCAGCTAGAACAGTCATTTATCACACTATCAATGTCTAGATTGTATTTCTGATTAATTTAATGTTATTTTCATTGAAAAAAATGCTTTTCTTTCAAAAATAAGGACATTTCGAAGTGACCCCAAACTTTTGAATGGTAGTGTATTTTTCTGTTAAATTTGGTCACAGAGCTCTCTAAATAAGGTATTCTTATTCATGTATGTTGCTGGTCATGGTGGATATGTCTTCTTTGAAGAGTGACACCATCACATCATATTTATCTATGGAATGTCGTCCTGTTAGAGGAGAAAAAAAAGCAGAATTTTATTTTTTGTATTTGCACCAGTTAAATAAGAATAACTTTTTTCTTACTGACCTTAACTACACTGTGTGGCTCTCTCTTCAGTCCCTTACAAGAACCTCAGTCTGGCTCTAAATATTAAAACAAGGACTGCAGTGTGCACTACACAAAGAGGATTTCCTGCACCTTTGGTACGCTGGATGCTCCAGTTCTCTAACAACTCCTACAATATTATAGACTGGAGGGATGCAAACAACACAGCAATTCTGGACCCTCGTGATAGTCTCTACAGTTCCAGCAGCACTATATATATTCCTGAAGGACCTTATCAGTCTGTGACCTGTTTCAGCCACAACCCTACTATAAATATGACTTTGAATGCCACCTGCATTTTAAACAAAGGTAAGTTAAAAGAAGCTCTGCAGCCATCCAAAGGCTTGTACATATTTGTACATTACCCTTTACCCAGTTATTTCCAGAGTGAAAATATAGCCAAATGGACCTTCATTTATAAAGCATATGATCCCATTTACATAGACCTTTGTTCTGTTTCGTTCAATGCTCTAAGTTAGTGACTAGTACAGCATCAGTAGAGTAACCCATGTAAATCAGAAAGATGAACATTTAAGAATAAATAATGCTGAAAAAGGAACTAGTCAAAGAGCAACAAGGAGGAAGATACCAAGCATTTCCTTCCTTTTTCTCATTTCTGTTTAGTTTCATTTAATTATTTCTTTGGTAAGTGACTTGAGCAAATGCTAATGTTTGCAAAAATATAAATGGGACTGTTGCAGTATTGTCTTTTTCAAAATTATGCTTCAAGCCTGTATGTAGAAATACACTGTTAAGCCACAACAATAAACCCGTTGACAGGTGAAATGAATAGCACTGATAATCTCATTAAGATGCAATGTTCTGCTGGGAAATCTTGGTTTCGGACATTGAAGTGGATGTTACTTTGAAAAGTGTCACTCAGCTAAAACATTGCTCAAGCCAAGCACACCTGCAATAGCCTCCAAACTCTCTTGGTCCTAATCAAATTGAGAATTAATTTGAACAAACCAAACCTACAGAGGCCCCACACCAGGCCCTGTGGGACTGGGCATGATTCATGCTGATTCATTAAATTAAAAACAAAGCTTTAAAAGAAAGCTGAACTTGATATGTAAAAGCATTAAGTTGAGGTTCAGAAGATTTGATTTTGTATTCCATTTGAGTCTGCTGTATTTTTTTCCCCTTTCTCTTTCTGCCAACAGGTGCAGCAATGTGGAGCCTTACTGGCTGGACTGAAGTCTTGATAGTGGCCGCTCTCCTGTTAGCTTGAGCTGTGGTTGTGTTGCATATTAAATGTAATTGATTTTCATTTATCCTCAAGTTTCTATTTTTTAAAACTTATCTAACTTGTGAAACTGTGAAGTAATTGAATAGAATAAGTTCTATAAAAATTAAAATTCAAAAAGTCGAGAATGTGTTACTGCTTGTCAGTTGGGCAAGGTACTCAGTGTGTTATGACTTAGCTGCATTCATTGGTCTATTTTGGAGATTTGGAAATGAAATAATCTATATATCCACTTTGTGTTGTTCATCTAGAGCCAGGCTGTGGTGGCAGAAGACTCCAGTGGGTTCTCAGTCTACTCTTGGGGTCCAGAAGGATTCCTTGCCACATACAAAAGCCAACTTGATTGGCACGTTTCAACCTGAAAAACACCCTCTGCTGTGCAAAATACTACAGAGTCAAGATATGACTTTGTCTGCATATTTTAAACTGTAATTCATACATAGAAAAATATAGTATGTCATATCTGGGGTCCAACACGTTCATACGATCAGTTGTCTAATTTTTTATTTACTTAAATTATAAGGTTCATTCTTACAACAATTTAACTACTGAAAATGTTCCTTCATTGAAACAGGAAACTGGAAATACTGTGTAATCATTCGCTTTGTACACTAGAAAGCAATAACATGAGTCTCCACATGAAATATTTTGGTTTTTGCTGAAAATACAACCATTTATTCAAAAGTGAAGGCAGACTGAACCAGCATGGCTACCACTGCATCCTGCAGCGACATACCATCCCATCCTGTTTAGGCTTACTGAGACCAACATTTATTCTTCAACAGGACAATGACCCCAAACACACCTCCAGCCTGTGGAAGGGCTATTTGACCAAGAAGGAGAGTGATGGAGTGCTGCGTCAGGTGATCTGGCCTCCACAGTCACCTGACCTCAACCCATTCCAGATGATTTGGGATGAAATGGAACGCAGAGTGAGGGCTGAAGGGCCAAAAAGTGCTCAGCACTTCTGTGAACTCCTTCAAGACTGTTGGAAAACCATTTAGGTGACCACCTCATGAAACTCATTGAGAGAATGCCAAGAGTATGCAAAGCAGTAATCAAAGCAAAAGGGGGTTACTTTGAAGAATCTAAAATGTGAAACATATTCTGATTTGTCTGACAACATAATTCCATATGTGTTCTTTCATAGTTGTGATGTTTTCAGTATTAATTTGCAATTTAGAAACTAATTAAAATAAAAAAAAAAAAAAAAAAAACACTGAATGAGAAGGGTGTGTCCAGAGTTTTGACTGGTACTGTATCTGCACTTCATATTCCCGATTTGGTCATATTCTAGTAAAAATGCTGAGTTTATATGTCCTCATGTGTCATGAGGTCATATGCAGCACAAACAGATTAGTGCTAGAATATGAAAATGATATCTCAGAATTCTTGAGGTTCTGGCGTGATGTTCAAACCTGGAATCTGCCATAAAAAAGCTCCAGAACCTTAACTTCTCTTTTACCTACGATAAATAGCTGTGTTTTTAGGATGCAACCCATGAAGCTGCATTAATGATATGCACGGTTGGAGAATTGGACAATAGGTGAACACCGGTGCACAACAGTGTGCTATTGTGTTGATGTGTGTGTTTGTGTGTGTCTGTGTGTTCATGCGCTGGTGTGTGTGTTTGTGTGTAGGAGGAGGGGGAGGGTCTGAGGACTAGGCTAGAGCTGGCCAGGAACATTAAGCTGTTGAACAAATTGGCTCACAGGGCACCAACTGGGGAAAATGCCATTTGAGTTAGCTAAAGCAAACAGGGAAAGGATTTTCTGCTTAGTCTGTTCAAGAGAGAAAGCTGATTTTGAAAGGACATATGATACTGCTGAGTCCCACTGGGAAGGTCTGGGGTTAGATGTTAGTAAAAAGCAAATTGTTTAAGACCTCACGAGCTCACTCATTTAGACATCACTGCCACAACTACCTTTCTTCTTTATGTTTTATATTATGGGACAGGGCTGTCATTGACTACAATATCATTGATTACTCGAAACAACGTGGTGTAGTAATGCAGTTGTATATTTTATGCAGTAGCATAGCCTTTTTTAAAATCTCCAGCGATGATACTGCTGTTGCAGTGTGATTCTTAGCCACAGTGGCGACAGGGATGTAAGGATGGCAGTGCCAGCCTATCAGCTGGTCTAGTGCAATGAAATGTCTCAACAATTAAAAGATGAACTGCCCATAAATGCTGTTCAGATACATATGTTCCTCAGAGGGTCATTTCTAATAACTTTGTGATTCACTGACATTATATCAGTCATCAAATATGATCATCCAAAGTAGGAAATTGCATTTAACTCAAAGAAATGCTTGTCCAAATGTTTGATTTCTGTTGATATATTAATGTGTTGTGTTAAAAGTTTTATAAACTCTTCATTTTCATTTTTACTTTGTATTTCTTTTATTGGTGTGTATTTGTATTGTAAATCCTCTGCCTCCAACACAAAGCACATTAGATCAACTTATGCTCTTTTGAAATGTGTTATATAAATAAAGTTTACCTGACTTGACTAAATTTCTGTGTTTAACAACAGACTGTGTCTGTGCATGAGATATTCATGTTTGCACTTCCATAGTTTTTATTGCCGAATTGGATTTAGTAAGTGTGACATAAATATAGAATCACTGCAGTCAGAGTTGCTAGCATGACTTAGTTTCCCCTAGAGCTTCTCAGTAGATACCAGATCCCCAAAATGGTGTGACAGTCAAAAGCCAACCAATTCAGATCACCTGTAAAACTTTGAACTTGTCAGTGAACAAATAATTAATAAATAATAATAATAAAAGTATAATTCATGAGTTTAGGCCCCTGTGTTCTCCCACTGCGGAGTTCCTAGTAAGCATCCCAAATTTATGGGTCTGTATCAAAATACAGAAGATGAGACGCAGAAAAGGCTGTGAAGTTCTGCCTTACAGCCTGGTGTCTTTGACATTAGTGTTTCCCACAGGTTTTCTAATGACTGGAAGAGTTCCCTTCTTTGGACACAGTTTGATGATTTCATGTAAATTGCTGTTCTGCATCAACATCAGATAGAAGGCAAAACAGAAAACAACTACTTCTGCTCATTTTATTTATTTGTTCTTATTTATTCTTATTATTTTATTTCATTTAGAGCCAGTGGGGTTCTGATGCCTGAGAATCATCTGTGACAACTTGTCGGCCTACAAACATTAAAAAGGACCTAGAGGTCATGTGGCCAAAATCCCAGAATCCATTTGCTCCCCCTCCCTTGCTACACTAGCCTTCTGGAGCCCCCGTGCCCCTGGTTCCCATGTCTCTGCTGGGATTAATCCCTGAACCACAGGTGTGATAATCCCAAACAGAATGGCGCTGCTGAACACTGGGCCTGACAGTGCTTAGGCCCCAGTCTGCTTTGATCAGAGCGAACAACAGCTGTGTTCTTGTTGGTCCATCAACTGAGCCAGGACCAGTCTCCAAAAAGACAGGACTAAACAAAGCACAGATTCCACAGATGAGGATACTTTTTGATAGATAATGTAGAGTTGTAGAAGTGTCAATGAGACTTCTAACTACAGACAGTTTCCTGTTGTCACATACATGTGTAAAGAGGAAGTGTTAGTGTTTTGTTTGATGACACTAACTGATAATTTTTTTAAAAAGAAGCTTTTTATTGACAGGAAGACTAAAACCTAGTTCCTTCATCTCTCAAAACAAAAGAAATGTAATGCATACAACATTAAAACATGAACAACTGTATCCTTAGAACCATGTGTTGTTTACCTTTAGTAGATCTTACATTTTCACATGAAGTAAACAAGTACGTGCTCACAATGCAGCAAACCAGTTCCAGGTTCATATGAAAGGAAGCAGAAGTGTAATCTTTGCGCACACAGGGTTTGGATTGTTTTCTGTTGCAACAGATCTTCAGAATCTGGTGTTTCTGTTCTTCTTTCTTTTATTAAGCAGCAACAAGGAACATACATCTTATGGAGTCTCACTTCTCTAAAGTCTCTTTAAACCTGAACTTTAAAAAACAAACTGATTGTCATCTTGACTTTCACAAATGTTTATTAATGCCCTGTAAGGTATGACAAGGATTACAAAGTATTCTAAAAGTCTCCAGCAGTCAGAAATATTTTCTCTAATAACAGCCTACTCAGCATTGTCTTTTTGGCTGTTTTCACCAGTCAGTATAATCAGCCAATTAAGACTATATGTTAACCAGCAGTCATTTCATAGCCACCTCAAAGTCTTTTTACTGAAGGAGACACTGCTGAGCCAAAATCTTCCAAGACACATTCTGGGAACATGTGAGACTTTAATTCATTTACTACCTTTAAGGCAATCCATTCAGTAGTTGTTGAGTCAGTGAGTATTCAAAGCAGTAGACCCCACACAGCTGGCTAGGCTAGCAATTCAACACCTCAATGTTGTTTCATTAGAATGTCTTCTTAGGACTTTAAAATGTTTGGGCTGATCTCAAATGAACTTGTAGGAAACTTATATGCGAGAAATAGATTCATATAGTTAATTTGAAAACAAAGAAGATCACTAGGAAAAGGTACCCAAAGACACATAAACATATGAAACACAGAAATACCACAAGATTCTACTTAAATCAGTAAGGTTGGACATAATCAGCCACTAAGATATGACTGTCCAAGAGGGGAACCAGGTCCCTGGGACCACAGGGAGCCTTGCTTTAAAACTACCAAGACCAACTTTTGCAAGTGGTTGTCCTTACATCAGAACTTTAATGTCTAACTCTTTGTAGTGTCAAACCGGGCCACACCGTCATGACATTTACATCGATCAAGAATAAAATTATGTCCACTGACAGATGAAGTGAATAACACTGATTGTCTCTTCATCATGGCACCTGTTAGTGGGTTGGATATATTAGGCAGCAAGTGAACTTTTAGCCCTCAGAGTTGATGTGTTAGAAGCAGGAAAAAATGGGCACTACTAAGGATTTTAGCCAGCTTGAAAAGAGTCAAATTGTGATGGCAAGATGACTGGATCAGAGCATCTTGAAAACTGCAGCTCTTGTGGGGTGTTTCTGGTCAGCAGTGGCCAAAATTTATCAAAAGTGGTCCAAGGAAGGAACAGTGGTGAATGAGTGACAGGGTCATGGGCAGCCAAGGCTCACTGGGGATAAGAAGGCTGGCCCATGTGGTCCGATCCAACAGACAAGTTACTTTTGCTCAGACTGCTGAAGAAGTTAATGCTGGTTCTGATAGATGGGTTTCAGAACACACAGTGCATCACAGTTTGTTGTGTATGGGGCTGCATAACCACAGACCAGTCAGGGTGCCCATGCTGACCCCTGTGCACCATCAAAAGAGCCAACAATGGGAACATGAGCATTTCAACTGGACCATGGAGCAATGGAAGAAGGTGGTCTGATGAATCATGTTTCCTTTTACATCAGGTGGATGGCCGGGTGCCTGTGCGTCACTTATCTGGGGAGCACATGGCACCAGGATGCACTATGGGAAGAAGGCAAGCCGGTGGAGGCAGTGTGATGCTTTAGGAAATGTTCTGCTGGGAAACCGTGGGTCCTGCCATCCATGTGAATGTTGTTTTGACACATACCACCTACTAAGTATTGTTGCAGATCATGTACACCCTGTCATGGAAACGATATTTATCGTTTGAATAATCAATGTAATAGAACCCACCAGGGCAATAAAACACAATCGTCAGTCACATGTTCTAATACTTTTGGACATGAAAAATGGGTGGGTTCAAACAAAAGGTGCTATCTTCTAAGTTGTGTATCAGATCCAGAGGTAAATACCTCAAAATAAAAGTTGAAATGTTGATCTCTTGTGTCATATTCATTGTTTGATGTCAAACTCAAATGTTTTCAGTCTACAGCATAAATAAAGGAATTGGCCTCAGTGGTCCAATACTTTTGGAGTCGAGCGTACATGAAGTTTGTGCCTGAGCTGCTGGCAGTGGTTGACACATGAAACTGAAAAGCCAGTACGTTTCCTCAATGTTAGCCCTCGTTTAAGATTAAGTGCACAACAACAGGCCGAGACAACTTCCTTCTTTTTACAGTCTCATGTAGGTCACGTGAATCTGAAGCTTTTCTTTGAGAGGCTGAAAAAATGACACAAGGTTCAACCAGAGTTTCAGTTCCAGGCTGTTCACTGCTACAGGGAATGCACCAGGATCACATTGCACATTCTGCTCTTGCAAATTTGACAAAAAATGTAAAGAAAAGCAGATGCACCAGGAAGCAGAAGAGCAAATGGAGTGTAAGAGTGTGGTTGAAAGGAGCCCTTTCAACCACAGGCCACGCTATATCTATTAAAATACAAAATTAACCCAGCCCACCCCAACAGGCCCCAAATAGATTAGTGATGGATGGTGGAAGATATACTAAATAACACAGGACAGAAATCATGCAGCAATGAGGAAGTTAAATGTGTCTTAGAGTATGGATTCAGACAAGAAACAAGAGCAAGAAACAATAAAAAATATTTAAGCCAACACCAAAGCATTTACCAAAAACTGACTGAACTTGGCATGTTGCTGTTGAGGTGAAATAAAACTGCACCTCTAAAAGTCATCAAACCTCTCCTTAACCCTAATAATTGCAAGCACTTGTTAAATGCAGTGAGACACACAGCTGCATTAGACGATGAAACAGAATGTATCTCTAGCCCAAGTATTCCTGACAAGCTGCTGTAGAGAAGGAGCTGCCCAAAACATACTTTGTTGATATGTTTTCAGAGACACAAAGAAGAAGAAGAAGACGAAGAAGAAGAAGAAGAAGAAGAAAAAGAAGAAGAAGCCTCTCTAATCTTCCCAAGAAGATTAGAGAATCTTCTTGAGAAGACTTTCATAGTGGTACTTTAGAATATCAAGATGGACAGTGCTTCATTGTGTAGCAGAGCTCAAACTTCTGGTTTGGATTCGAACAGTAAGTGAAAGAGATCAAAGGTAGACAGCCCCATACAAAATACTGAATCGTGCAAATGCTGTTGCAAACTCATAAATTTAGGAAGCAGTACAATTGCAAGCACTTCCTTGGATTGTCTTGTCACTACTGCCACAATTGCTTCAACAGCCCACTTTGGTTGTCCTGTTTAATAAACCCATTTTTTTCTTTTTTTACAAGCCCACAGTCACTGATGCATTAATTTATACAAATCATAAAATAATTTCATAATTCCCCTTTAACTGCACTTGTCTAATTCCCGATAGAGTACAACTAAAAATGTAGGTTTTTGGATAATTAACTAGTAAAATTTGTAACACATACCTGTAGATATGGCTGGGTGGAATCAAAAATGTTTGATATTTGTAATTTGATGTAATTTTTAGTGATGTGAGCAGCATAAACCAAAGGCCTATTTACACCTGGTATTGACACAGATGCTTGCTGTCTCCATTGTGTCTGCACTGTGACCTGATTTAAGTGAAACAACATACAGATAAGTGTAAAACATATAACCTTTGATTTGACCCAACGAAGACATGAGGAAACCAACACATTTACAAGGCAAAATCTGGGTTTATTCCTAAGAGGTTTGATCCCACCACTGGGATCAAACCTCACAAAACTACAGTAAATGAAACAAAATGCATTCATATCAGGATTGACGACTGTTCTGATTATGTATTTTTCTTTCTTCTGCAATTCCTTTTTCAGTAATGTTAAAGTATAATAATTCTGCTGTCAGTGATACAGTAAATGCAATGTAGTTATGGTTTTGATTTTGATATATTTTGTTGTATTTCACTTAGCACTTGCAAAAAAAGAGAAATTTTATTTTATAAGAACCTATCAATGTTTCATAGGTAAATTTATTTAGAACTTTTCCCTCTCTTCTTTCTCTCTGTCCCTTTGTGTTCATGTCTTTTTCTGTTTTTGGACGTAAAGTTAAATTCGTTATTTTTAAATGAGTATGGCAAAAAATATATGTTTCTGGTTCTTACAAAAGAGATTTGACAACCACGTGTGAAGAACTATAAAAAGAAAAAGAAAAATCAAAAGATTTGTGAATTTGTCCACTGGAGGGCAGCCTTTACCAGATAATTGCCAAACACACTCACTCGCCGTCTTGTTCTCATCATTTATGTCTACTGATGTTTGTCTGGGGGAGGTGAGTGCCAGTGTGACTCTAGCTGATGAGAAGTCCTCTGCTCGTACTTTCCCACTCTGCTTGAAGCAACCCCAAAGTCCTGTTATGAACTGTTCAATTACCAGATGTGTTATTGCCTGCGAATGTTGTTTGTGTGGACACTGCTGCTCAGATAAGACGCTGTAGTGAGAATGATGCCCTGCGGTGACCAGTAGTCCAGCTCAGAGAAGAGATTACACACACACACACACACACACACACACACACACACACGCGCACACGCACACATGCACACGCACACACACGACTTTGTGGTAGTACAGCCTCCCAGTTGTCCTGTCAAGTTGTGTTTCACACTGCCAGGGTCACCCACTATGTCCCAGTCTAAGCCTTTCACTTTGATTCATGGTCACACACACACACACACACACACACACACACACACACACACACACACACACACACACACACACACACACACACACAACCTTTGTTTTTGTTAATTTATGCTTCGTCTGATTTCTTTTTGGCCACATCATCACCCTATTGGATCTCAACAAGTGTTGTTACTACCAAGAAGGAGGCCAAAACTCAATCACGTAAGGCCAAGGCTGTAATAAATCTGAATTATCATTTCAGCTACTTCTTAAATGATCTAAAAAAGACTAAAATCCCTCCACTACATTACAGAACAGTGGGGTTACCACCTTAACAAACCCCAGCCCAGCCAGCCTCTCTACCCTGGGATCTGGCCACTGACCTTCATATGAATAGAGGAAGATATTAACTGACAGTGCTGGATGAAAGGGAAGTCTAGTTAGCTCCCAGTTGAGCACCCGAGTAAGGTGATATCCCTTGTCCACCGCTGCTTGAGTAAACATCTCAGTCCTGGTGCAAAAACTGCAACAGTGACTGAGAGGTCATTCTCCTCCAAAGACAGACCCTCCCTCCTCCTTTCCAGACCTCTCTATCCCCACCTCCCCTCTCGGTTCGATGTCACAAGGTCAGATCGATGCATCTGACCCGACTTTTCTTTTGCAAGTGAACTTTCACCCCCAGACTAACAAAGCAAAAAGGGGAAAAAAGAGTGTCTTCTTCAGAGAGTGTTTTTTGTCTTGATGCTATACAAACAAAGCTGTCATTCAAATCCAACACCCACTTGAGCGTTTGTGTGTGGCGGTGTGTGCTGAGGTTGTGATAGTGAGATGGATGGCTTCTTGGAGCAGAACATCCCATTGTAAAACAGCTAAAGGGGGCCTGCAAAAGACGTGTGTGGAGCTGTCTGAAGGTGTGTTACTTTCTACCTCTGAGATATTGATGTCACAAGCCAAAAAGGTTAAAAAAAAAAAACTACTGTTTTAAGGGTAGCTGCTAAGGAGTCGAAATATAAATTATAATTATATATAAGTAGAATAGGGATTGCACACTGGCTTGGTGGTTAGCACTGTTGCCTTGCAGCTAGAAGATCACAGGGCCTGTGATCTTTCAGCATGGAGTTTGCATGTTCTCCCTGTGTATGCGTGAGTTTTCTCTGGGTACTCCGTCTTCCTCCTACAGTCCAAAAACATTGTCTGTAGGTGTGAGTGTGATTGTTTGTCTCTATGTGTAGCCCTGTGATAGACTGGTGTACGGAGTGTCCCCTGCCTTCCTCTTAAGTCATCTGGGACAGACTCCAGCCCCCTTGCAACCTTAATGAGTATTGAGCAGTGTATAGATAATGGATGGATGCATGGATGGAAAGTGGAAAACTTAGGTAAAAGTGTCAGGGATCGGTGAGTTAAGGACTCAAATGCAGACACCCAAAACAAAAATCAAACTGTAATCAAAAAGCTGATACATAAAACAAACTACAGTGGAGATAAATCAAAACTATGTGGGGGAGGGATTAGGAGCACAGACTCTGGAGCAGTAAAGACATCTGCAGACTCCAGAGCAGTCTTTGGACAATGGGAAACATCAGCTGATAATGGCAGAGCCCTGAACTTAACGATGGAGAAGACAGCACCTCACAGATGCAGAAACAGGATCAGACCAGACATTGGCCAGGATGAAGAACTGGGGCTGTAGGGCCACTACAAGTGGTGAGGTCCAGGAGCTTGGGAGAGGTGAGGTCCGACATCAGTGGGACCCACAGTTCCTTCTGAAATGCTTTACAGAAGGTGGCTCTTGGGAATCTTGGGGGACAGGATCAGGCAGGGAGCTTTGTGCTTCAGCGCTTGGATAACTGCGCAGAACCCAGCTAACAAAAAGACTTGGTGGCATGGGCACAGGCTAGAAGCTAGCAGGCCGAAGAATGGCTAACTCTGGAGCTCGGGGGAGATCAAAAGGCTGGGAACTGTGACATGCACAGGGACCACTCCTTCCGGTGATGACTTTCAGAGCTAGTTGTGCTATTCAGGCATAAAGTTGGGCTTGTGGGCCACAGTTGCTTCTGACATGCAGAGAGCATGCTACAGGTCTCATGGATGAGTCCACAGTAACAAATATATGTGCAGCCTGTATCAGGTGGATAAAGCGGGAACAATGAGAACATGGTACACTGCACTTCTTTCCAGATTGCGTCTCCATGTGTTTTATTAAACACCTCAAAACATGAATAAAACATATAAATACATTTCTGTTTCTTCACATTCCAATTTTTCATATTCAAGTAAATTCCTCTCCTCAGTTCACTAGAATCTATCACTTCAGTCCATATTCTTGCGGTTTCAACATGACAAGCACTCAGAGTGAAGCACTCCACCAAGCTGTTCGTCATATGGCATTGTCAGAAATGCAGCATTTTTTTTGTTTTGTAGAAATGCAGCATTTAAAAAAAAAAAATAAATGCAGCATTTTTTTATTAGACATTGATGATCAGAAATCACAGCAACATGAAATGTGGTCATTTAATATAGATATACCTGCAAACAAAAAGACCTCGCGCTGAACACAGGCGTGTGTTATGCATGTGTATATTATGTACAGATACCGAATCGTCTGACCAAAATATGTAGCGAGAGGCGGGAAGTGATGGGACTTGGAAACACTCCCACAATTTAATCCATTTTCCTTGTATCATTTCCGACGGATAAGTCTGCAGTGATCAATTTGGAGTAGGATCGCAATTATGTGATCGTTAGCAGGCAGTTGACGTAGTGTTCACTTGTCATAGTTACGACAAGTGAACACTACGAAACGATGCTTGAAATAAAATGATTTACCCACAGTTTTAAAAGGGTGCCAACAATTTTGTCTGGCCCATTTTTTTGAGTTTTTGTCTAAAATTGTGTAAATTTTTTTTTCTTCTGCTTTTTTGTGTTTTTTCCAAAGCACGTCAAGGAAAAAAACACATGTATACCAAAAACATTTGTAATTGCAGCAATTTCTGGGAGAAATGGTGTATTTTCTGGAAAGATTCCAGGGGTGCCAATACTTTCGTCCATGACTGTAACTTGTCTCAGTCTCAGTGTCTTCTGGATCCACACTGGTCAGTTCCTACTGCCACTGATTGGTGAGTTAAGGACCCAAATGCAGACAGCAATGACAAGTATTAAAGGAACAAAAAGCTTTAATGTAAAAGCTGATAGAAAAAACAAACCACAGACCAGATAAATCAAAAACATAGGAAGCAAAGATTAACCAAAAAAATAGAAATAAATAAATAAAAAATACCTGCCAGGGAAGAACTCTGGCAAGTAAACAAAAGATCTAACACGAAGGGAAGCAAACAGGGTCACAAACAGGATGAACTGACAATGACAGAGGGAGAGACAAGACTATTCAGACACTGACAGAGACAAGGCAGGTGAAACTAATCAGGGCGATCGAAAGGGAGGGAAAAGAGGAACAAAGGATTTAGGTTGAAAAAAGGACAAAATTCAGAACCAGTAATCAAAAGCAAAATGAGAAAAAGCATGTTGGCTTGAGGTTATAAATCTTTACACATGTAAAGAATCCTTACTCAAAGATGTAAGAATGGGATTAAATTAAGGTGAGCAAGAAAATTGCTTTATTCTCTGTAGTTTTTTACCCTCACTTGGATAGAGTGATCAGTCTCACAACTTATCCATTACATTGACTAATAGGAGTACAGAGTTCTTTTAGACACACAACACTGTGAAACTAAAGACAGGCTGAAGGATAAACAACCCACATTGATCTCTCAGTGGGACCAAAGGCTTCTTTGGCAGAAATAAATTCTTCACAAGTTGAAAGTAAAACAGAATTGTAGCCATCATGGTGACATACACACACACACAAGAAAACTTGAGTCAAAAAAAGAATTAAAAATGCAAAGGAAAGCAGCAAGTGCTGGGTTTCAACTAATATTCACACTCTGTGGTTTTCTAGAATTGTGTGATGGGCCTTTCCAGAAAACATCGGAAGAATGTAAAGTCGTTGAGATGCCTCTGCTCCTATTATACATTTTCACAGAAAGAGCTTTCTTCAGTAATCATTCTGAAAAGTTAAGAAATGGTCCTGACAGACAAGTAACTAGCTTGGATTCCTTTGACTTTTTTCTGTACTTTTCTGCTTTTTTGTCTGTCACTGCTGGTCTGGGGATGATGAAAGTCAGTCATGTACATCCTCTGATATGCATGAATATACCTGTTTCTAATTTGTACTTAGAGTTTACATGACTTGATCCCCCACTGGATCTGAACTCACATTTAGGCTACCATGCAAAAGGCATGTTAAAGGCATGTGTTAAGAAAAAATATGTTTAAAAAAAATTAATAAATCTGAGTCATTTCATATTTTACACAAGTGAACATAGTGTATAGTCCAATTCTTCTAGGACATGATCTTTATTTTTTAAATGCATTGCCTGTTTTCGTGTATTTTGAAGCAGGCATGGATACAGACATGAAAGTATTTTTATTGTATTTTACTATAGAATAACAAATTCTTTCAGTTCAATTTATAAATTTAATGTTCATGGGCCACATTCCTCCACATTGTCGTGACTGTGATTTTTAACAGGTGGAAAAACAGAATGATGATTAGAGCTTTATTCCTATTTCCCAGTCTCTCACAGTGCCATTCCTTGCTTTTTGGTCTATATTTGTGAGAGCATGCAACACTAAAACAGGGTGACCACGAGAAAACGGTCTTGTGTCACCTGTTCCCATCACTCAGTGGCAAAGGAGGGGAGCTGGAAGCAGGGAAATACATCATTCCTATGTGATCCCTGCAGGGAAGGGAGAGGATACTGAGAACAATAGGAAGCAGAGCGGAAAACTGCTGTTTAATAGGTGAGAACTGAGGCAGTTTCACAGTTGAGCTGTGGACGGGGCAGTACTTGTTAAAGTAGTAACGGAAAATAGTGAAACAAGTGAAAATACTATACTACCTTTAATGCAGTGAAAGCCACTGGAAATTGAGTCCCCTGATATTAAAAAAAATAATGACATCTGGGTTTTCACATCAAGTAATTGCTAACCCCATCAAATATTTTATAATACTATGTATTTCAACACCTTACCACTGAATAGATAGCACTAAGGAAGTACAGTTGTGAAAAAAAAAGTTTACATACATTTGTAAAAACATCCTGTATGTCATGACAGCCTTGAGTTTTCAATGTCTCTTATGACTCTTAATTTCCTAATATGTTACCACTGATATACATGTATCTTCATCACAGAAAACAATCATGCATTTTGGTTCTTTCATAAATTTATTATAAGTCTTCTGAAAAAAATAGTAAATCTACTGGATCAAAAATGTTAATACAACAACTTTAATTATTAGTTTTGTTAATGTAGAATACTTTGTTAAAATTTGATTAACAAAGTATTCTACATTAACAAAACTAATAATTCAAGTTGTATTAGCATTTTTGATTTTTTTTTTTCTTGGTGACATGGCCTCTTCTCTTGACTAATTACAAATAACTACAGCTGCTGAGACCTCTGAGGCAATTTAAATGGGGCCCATTTGAGACCAAGAGACAAACACTGCAGTGGAAAAGTTCGAGGAGCTCAGCAAATTTTTAAAAAAGCAAATCATCATCTTGAACAAGTCTTGCTACTCCAAGAAAGAAGCACTTCCTTTATAAGTGGCATCTAAGGGTTGCTGATCACATAAAAGCCTTCTAAAAAAAGTTCTGTGATCAGATGAAACAAAAATCGAGCAAATTGTAGCATTGCTGTATGTACATGGAGTTTTTAAATGATGATTTTATTTTTTAATGGAAAAATGCTGTCCAGCCCCACATTGCGCTATGTGGTAAAGTAACTGCCCCCATAGCTACCAATCTACCAAATTACCAAATTAATTTGGCAGTTGGGTTCAGTTTCACCAGCTACACCCACATATGATTATTGTCAGGCTTGTTGAATCTCATCATCACTAAATAGAACCTGTCTGGGATTGTGAAGTAGCTAAAGGGTCTCAAAAAGCAGCATATGAGAGTTAGAGAAACACAGTGACAGACATTATCTGCAAATGGAGAAAACATCGAACAGTGGTGAACCTTCCCAGGTGTTGGCTAACTACCAACATTTCTCCAAGAGTACATCGATATCTAACCCAGGAGGTCACAAAAGAACCCAGATGAACATCAAAAGAACCGAAGACCTCACTATTCTCAATTAAGGTCAGTACATGATTTCATAATAAGGAAGACTCTGGGTGAAAATGGATCCATGGGAGAGTTGCAAGACGCAAACAACTCCTGACCAAAGAGAACATAAAGGCTCATCTGGTATTTGCAAAAGATATCTGGATGAGCCCCAAGACTTTTGGGAAAACATCCTGTGGACTGATGAGTCAAAGGTGGAACTTTTTGGCAGACATGGGTCCTGTTACATCTGATGTAAAGCTAATACTGCATTCCACAACAAGAACATGATACCAACAGTGAAACATGGTGCTTGTAGTGTGATGGTTTGTGGCTGCTTTACTTCTACAGGACCAGGACGACTTATTATAATTGATGGAGCCATGAATTCTCTTCTCTATCAGAAAATCCTCCTGGAGAATATCCACCATCAGTTCATAACCTGAAGCTCAACAAATGCAGCATGGCAATGATCCAAAGCACACAAGCAAGTAAACCTCTGAATGGCTCAAAAAGAACTAAATTAAGGCTTTGGAGTGACCGAATCGAAGTCTGGACTTGAATCCAATTGAGATGCTGTGGCAAAACCTTTAAAGGGCAGTTTATGCTGTAAAACCATTGAACGTGGTCGAATTAGAACTATTAGAGAGGAGTGGGCCAGAATTCCTCCATGGTGATGAAAAGATCGATCACAAGCTATCACAAACATGTAACTGCAGTTGTTGCTGCCAAGGGACCAACCAGTTAGTACGTTTAGGGGGGCAATTACTTTTTCAGAGGTGTGATAAGGGTTTTCAATAATCCTTCAATAAACCATAATTTAAAAATGGCATTTTGTGTATTGTGGGTTATCTCTGTATAATATTCAATAAATACAAACATCAGTTTGATGATCTGAAACATTTAAGAGTGACAAACATGCAAAAATAGAACATTTCTGTAGAGGGCAAGAAGTGTTTGTTTTTGATCCAGCAAATTTGATCATTTTTCCAGAAGACCTATAAGAAATCTATAGACGAACCAAAATATGTGAATGTTTTTTGCAACAAAGATGCATCGGTTTTAATCATTCCATTTTACAAAATTCAAAGTTATAGGAATCATTGGAAAGTCAACACTTTCATGACATAGACAATCTTTACATGAGTATATAAGTTTTTGTTCATGTCCGTATATGGCATGTTTTCCACAAATTTGTAATTTTTTTAGTTTTTGAGAATATTTCTTTAGATTTGTCAAATTTAAGTCTGAAATTCAACTGACAATTCTTTAGGTAAAATATTTAAATGCTGATGTGCCCTGGTGACTGAGTGGTTATTGGATCTAATGATTGAGTGTCCATGTTTTCCTGTGTCCGTGTGGGTTTTCTCTGGGTACTCTGTCTTCCTCCCAAAGTCCAATGACGATTCTAAATTGTCTGTATTTCTAAGTGTAAGTGTGCATGTTTGTCTTTGTGTTAACCCTGTAATAGACTGGCAACCTTTTCAGGGTGTCAGCTGGGGAAGGCTCCAATTCACTGCAGTGCTCTACCTTTAAAAAAGGAATTTAGGGGAAATATTCCAACTACTTGAATAAATGCTTGGTTGCGAGAAAAAAAAATCTAATGAATTAATTTAGATAAAACTTACCATTTCAGACATTATCTGTAGCAGGGTTAATATAATAATGTTGGTAATGGCATCAACTTAAAATTGAGGGTAATTTAAACTCACATCTGATGTTTGTGTTTTCAATATTATAGTATTGTCTGTTAAAATTCACAACTTCACGTTAGAAAAACACTTAATCAGACAAAAGTTTACTGAAATAATGAATTCATAAAAAGTAACATGAAAAATGCATAAAAAAGCCAAAACCTACAGAAGAACTTCTAGTGAGAGCAATTTCATTTTTTGATGCTTTTCAATATAAAAACTGATCTTCATAGTTATGAAATAAGCAATTCAGAGCATGACACTCAAAAAAAATCTTTAAAATGAAAATACTAGTTAGAAAAACTTAATTTTTATGAGTGATCAACTTGAAAACTCGTGTGGAGGAATGGATGGATTTTTAATATAAAGGTCAAATAGTAAAATTTTAAAAGCACATGACTTGAGATCATAGTTTTACACGTCTGGACATCAACTGACTTTTAATTAACCCAGAACAAATCAAATACAGACTGAAGGCTTAAAAACTGTAATTGTCTGAATTCATTCCACTTTCAGCCTTCCGTTCCATCCTGAGGTATAGACAGCGTGAGGCCATTGAACAGTGCTTGTGTTGTTAAATTTTACATCGTTGTTTCTTGTCTGTTAGAGCTAACGCACTTTTTTTAATTGTAGAACACTTTTGCACCTTCAAAATTGTATGTTTTAGCTTATACTGTCACCTCGTAATTGTTTTATGACATGTGCTGCTGACCTCTTGGCCAGGTCACCCTTGTGAAAGAGATCCTGATCTGAATGAATAAAATAAAATAAAATAAATAAATAATAATATACACATTACAGGATGTAAACACCAAAATATAAGTTACACATTCATAAAACAGACAACACTTTTCTTACATTTCCGCAATGTTGCTCTGAAAAGGCAGCCAGAATGTCACTCTGGGTCAAATGGGTCAAGGTTGGGAGGTCAGAGTGGGCCAGCTGGTAGCCCTGGCAGTGTCTGTTCCCTGAAAGGACTGGGAGCACATCTGTCCAAACAGATCAGCCTCAGTTAGCGTTTGCCACTCTGCCGGAGTCCATGAATAACAAAAACACTACAACGCAGTTTACCGGCCCTTGGCAAAACTGGGCGGGCATCTGTGTGTGTGGGAAGTCAACGTGTGATTACATGTGTGTGTAAAGTGTGAGAAGAGAAATGTATTGTTTGAACAGAGATGTATTGCTATAGCTGCAAATGTGGTTTTATAATGTATGCTGTTACAATCACAAACATGAACAAGAGTGTGTGTATGTGTGTATTTTTATATATTTTAACAGTGAGGAGGTCAGAAGGTTGCTCTTGCTCATTCTGTAGCTGGCGGCGTGACCAACAGGTGAAAGGGAGGAGAACCACCAGGTGGACCTCTCACTTGACCAGATGTGACACACACACACACACACACACACACACACGCACACACACCACACACACATGCTCTTGTGAAGAGTGTGTGTTCATGTAAATGCATTTGCCTGTGTTTTCTAATGCTAATTTATGTGCCTCTAGCGTGTGTGTGTGTGTGTGTGTGTGTGTGTGTGTGTGTGTGTGTGTGTGTGTGTGTGTGTGTGTGTGTGTGTGTGTGAGTGTGTGTGAGAGAGAGAAACAGAGTGAGTGATCAGTAGGCACTCTTCAGCCTGCAGGGCTTCCCAGACTCAGCCATAATGCAGCAACAGTAGTGGACTTTTACTGGGCCTGCAGGTTTTTTCAGTCACTAACTCCATAATGGATGCCTTCAGCACACACCTGTCATACCAACTGCCACAAACAGGTTAGATGCATTCTATTAAACCTGCTACATCATGTCCAGAACAGCATGAAGCTGACTTAGACATGCAGCACAAGTTATGTTGCAGTTTGAAAGTAGATGAATGAGGAGGTGATGAAGTCCCTGTGCAAATGTCACATCTACTCTTTTAATTTGTTTCGCAAAAATTCTTAAGGGCCCTTGCATTACCTGTGAAAAAGTTGACAATATGTTGTATTATTGCTCAAACAGGAACAGCATGATAGTGCAGTTTTGAATACTTCCTGCCTCAGCTTAACAAAACAACATTGTTTTCTTTTGAAGATGTGAATTTTATAACACCTCAAAAATACATAGTATCAAACAATCACTTCTAAAACAGTTGGTTACTCTTTTTTAGCATTAGCAACATCCCTCACATAGAGGGAAACAGTGTATGTGCAAGGGACAGCGAGGTTTGCTGGGCAACAATGGAGCTCCATGGCACCAAGGAATAGGACATGTCAGATTTACATTCGATGTTATTGTAAAGAGTTGAATGGGCAAACAAAGTAGTCTTTTAATGCAATGTCTTCCTAAGTTCACTGCAGAATCACACACTGTTCCTTCTGATAATTAAATGTGTTTCCTCTGCTGTCCAGATATCTCCTGTGTGTTGCCTATATCTTTGTCAACAGTCTTATCTGACATTTTGATTGATTAATTATATTAGTAGGAAGAAGAGACATGCCTCAACCAGCTAGATGTGTCTTTGTAGGCACAACATGTCTGCAGATAAGCGATGAGCTCACTTATCAGCAGTGGGTACTGGGGTTGCAAAAAGGACATTATGCTTATCATGAATCAGTTTATCAGAAAAAAAAATGCTTGAGTGATTTTCACTTAGAATAAAAGTGACTACTTTTACTGTCTTAGACGATGTCTTAATGTTGTAGAAATCCTTGAACATGCAGACACACCGACAAACACACAAAGAGATTAATGAAAGTGTCTTTTTGCACTCCTCTTGTTGAGAGGCAGGAAGTAGTAAATACCAGACCTGACTATATGTGTGGGGTGAACATGTGCAACCGTGTGTGTTACCCAACTGACTATGAAATCCTCTGCTTTTACGTTCTGTATCTTATGTTGTCATCCCACTCTCCCTCATATCGTTTGATGATTGTGCTGGTCTCACAATTTATACAAAACATGAATCAGAAAGCCACAGAAACAAGGCAAGCACTCAGAGAGTGCAATACTCTTTCAAGGCTGTTCATTCCCCCAAATGGCATTGTCAGAAATGCACCATTTGTTTTGGGTTTTTTTTAATTAATTTTTTTAGAAATGTTTGATGGTTACTGATGATCTGAAATCACGGCATCATAGAATGTGGCCATTTAATAAAGATGTACCCACAAGCAAAAAGACCTTGCGCTAAACACAGGCGTGTGTTATGCATGTGTACGCTATGTAAGGATACCAAATCACGTGACCTAAATATGTAGCGGGCGGGAATTGATGGGACTCGGAAACACCCCCACACTTTTATCAATTTTTCTTGTATCATTTCGGATAAGTTTCGATAAGTCCACAGCAGTCAACTTGGAGCAGGATCACAATCATGTGATCGTCAGCATGCAGCTGATGTAGTGTTCACTTGTCAAGGTTACAGTGACGCCATGCCACTGTCTTGTAATGACACAGAAATCCTTAACAAATCCGTGGATCCAGACTGTAAGCCACATCGCTGCCAAAATCTAATCACTTGTTCTTTGTGTCATTTCTGACCTTCCCCGAAAATTTAAAATCAAATCTGTTTGTCCGTTTTTGAGTAATGTTGCTAACAGACAGACAGACAGACGGACAAACAAATGCCGATCATCACAAAACTCCACCACATCCCTTGGCAGAGTAATAATCTCCATGGGAAAGGAAGATTCCAGTACTGAGGAGGATTCAGCTGAAAAACATGTGTGCTGGTTTTATTCCCTGCTTGAGGTCACTGAGGTGAGTCGGCTTGACAACAGTAAAACTCCAGTAATAGATTTCTTTGTCAGGAGACAATAGCATACAATAGATTATAGGAGGCAGTATGTGCACAGAGAATTTGTGCTCTTTTTTAGGCTAAATGTAAACCACTAATTTAAGAGCAGTCTCAAACTGTGGCTTCTATGACTCCAGATGATTTTGTTGCACAATGGCTCCTGTGATTGATCCTCTAACATGAAAGAAATGAGAACTCAATGCCAATTCAGCATTGTCCACAATAATCTGTAGCATGAGACACATACCAGACAGTGATAGCATTGTGAGGAGCAGCACTGGTTATTGATCAAGTCAAATATTTGTTTAACTTCCCAGTAAGTGAAGGAGTGAGGTTTGACATCTGCAGTTTTCTCTGAGGAGAGATTAGAAAATGCACTCAAAAGAAGGCAAGAGATTTATTTCAGCTGACAGTGATTAACTTTGTTAGCTATATATAGAGTAGGGTTTATTTGACAAGATTCCAAATTAATGTGTCAAAATTACAGGACATATGATGTTGGTGAGAGAACTCCAGGGGTTTGCATAAAATTTCAGGAATTGAGGAAATTCCAAATTTTATTCTGCGTGTTAAACCTCCTTGTCCTACACTGATCAAAGTTAGAGTTTCTAAATAAACTCAGATGACACGGCTATGACCTGCAGCTCAGCTGTTAGTTATCAGGACTAACCCTGTGACCCTTCTGAAATTCCGGAGGTTCAAAAAAAAAAAAAACACTAACAAGATGTGCCGTTTGATTAAAATGCTAGCACTGCTTAAAGTTTTAAATGTTAAATGATACAAAAAATATCGACTACATGTTGGTTTTGCATATATTTACACAGATGCCATAGACAAAGAAACTATTAGATTAGTTTTTGAACCATTCTCTCTCTGTGGGATATCTTGAGTCTTGATTTCTGTATTTTTAAAGCAGATCTGTTATATTAGGGGCTGCACAGTGGCTTGGTGGTTAGCACACAAGATCCCCGCTTCACATCCCGGCCTTCCCAGGATCTTTCTGCATTGAGTTTGTATGTTCTCCCTGTGCATGTGTGGGTTTTCTCTGGGTTCTCCAGCTTCCTCCCACAGTCCATAGACATGCTGAGGTTAATTGGTGATTCTAAATTGTCCGTCGGTGTGAATGTGAGTGTGATTGTCTGTATATGTAGCCCTGTGATAGACTGGAGACCTGTCCAGGGTGTCCCCTGCCTTCACCCTAAGTCAGCTGGGATAGACTCCAGCCCCGCTGCAACCCTAATGAGGATTAAGCGATGTATATATAATGGATGGATGGATCTATTGTATTAAAACAGAAAATAAGAAAAAACCACAATAAATCCCCTTTAATTGTATTACTTCCTAAACCCATCTACATGCTAAATTATTAAAAATCACTGAAACGTTTTCATTTCATTTTTTTTTATTGAAGGCTCAGTATGCTTCAAATGAAAAGAAAAAAAACTTCTTTGGGTACATAAACTATGTAAAACATTACTAATGATGCAAAGTTGAGGAGTTTTTTTTTTTTTTTTTTTGAATGTGAACTATTGGTGGCCACTCAAACCTCTGCGGGTGTTAACAATCTCTAGGTTTTCCTCACTCACAGTAGCCTGACTTCAGCTGATTCCTGTGAACCCTCTGCGCTCGTCTTTCACATGCCTGCCTATTATTCCCTCCTTGACTCCAGCCGAGCACAGAGGGATCCAGCAGTAAGGAGGCAGCACTCTGGAACAGGATATTGGGGGAGGCCTTTTGTGTGCTGCCTTTGAGTGAGAGAAAAGGAAAACATGGCAGTTTCTCACCTACTTACTGCCATGTTGGAGGCCAAGGTGATAAGGAGAAAGCTGCAGTCGCTCAGGGTGTGCTACAAAGATGTGTGTGTGTGTGTTTGGACATCTGTCTTCAAGGGTTAATTCATTAATTGTATGTACCTTTATTAAAGTGTATCAAAGTACTTAACTACATATCATATACAATTCATAGTACATGCAGTCTAGACATTGTTAATGTGCTCTAGCTGGAAGTGGCTGATTTTTAATGGAATATCTCCATAGGGGTACAGAGGAACATTTCCAGCAACCATCACTCCTGTGTTCTAGTGCTACATTGTGTTAGCTAATGGTGTTGAAAGGCTAATTAATGATTCAAAAACCCTTTTGCAATTATGTTAGCACATGGATAAAAGTGTGAATTATCATGGAAAACATGAAATTGTCTGTGTGACCCCAAACTTTTCAATGGTAGTGTATGGTTTCTTTTTTTAAATGGATGCACAAAGTATCCTAGTACTTACATGTGATGTGTTTTCCATGCTCTCCCTTCATTTTCGGCATGGTGAAAAAATCAGCTTGCAAACAATTGAAACCTGCTTGACTTCTGAAATCCATTACAGTGAAATCAAGAAAGCATCAACATTTGTCAGAATTTGAAATAACAGACTAGTATTATTATTGTATAACAGAATTACTTTAGCAAAAGTTGCAGTAGGAGTCTTGTTCTAACCTGAATACCATTATAATGGTCTAAAGGTCACAGCAGTCCAAGGCTCAGGGGAACAACGAGCAACTTTTGATTAGTGGACATCCTGCTCACCTGAGCCACAGTTTTATACCTGGTACTAAAATATAATCTGTAGGTACTAAGGTAGCTTAATCTACAGATAGCGGCAGTGACGCTAGCTCAATAATGGACAGAAAATGCAGTCCATATGGCAGGTGTTTGTTTACAAGTCAGCACCACCTACACGCTGATGCTGGTTGTTGAGATCAGATCAGATTGGACACAGTCAGCAATGTCTTCATCAAAAATTTACTTTGACTTAGAGGAGTTTGGGATGGCATGGTTGGCCAGCTGCTGCTTCCAATAATGTTAATGTAGATAAGAAGTGCTATAGACATTCAGAATTGTTCACGCAAAACAAGAAAGTAAGCAGACCTAGAGATGGTTTTGTCAATGAATGCAGATAGCCTTTCCACTGTGCATAAGTCAAGAGAGACTTAGGAGTCTGCTTCTAGATTTTCTACTCATAGTTGAACGGAAGCCAACAGATTCTTGGAACAAATACAGCCACCCAGTCTGAAAAGTAGTCATTTATGTTTATCAGAGGGAAGTCTCTCTCTCTCTCTCTCTCTCTCTCTCTCTCTCTCTCTCTGTGTTTATGTTAGGAATGTTAATGCATATTAGGCAGCAATCAAGGAAGAAAGCAGAACAATAGCGAATGGATGAAGTGAGAGGACAAAGGACCTGGAACGTCAGAATAATGAAGCTGAACAATGCACACTGTGTATGTTGAGCCCATGAAGTCTGCGTGACTGATACACTCAGAGACAGTTTAATTGTTCTTAATCACATGGACTTATTGACCTTTTAGTGGCTGTGGTCCATTCTGGTAATCTGAATGTTAGCCAAATGGAAAGTTTAGTCTAAGAGCAATGTATAAACACTCAAAGCTACATTAATGAATTCTGTGGCCACTGTTAGGCAGTACAACAACCTGAAACCGCAACATTCACACATTACAGGGAGCCAAAAACCAGTAGGAATAAAACCAGATCTTTAGGATTCTGCTGCAGAAGTAAAAAAAACAACAACAACAAATAAACAAAAAAACTAAAATCCCAATTGTGTTTTCAATTGTGAAAATGTAGACCTTGGCAGCAAAGTATCAGCTAAAAGCTCACTGGACTTTAAGTGACTGTATCGTTTTCACACCAAATTCACTGTCAGTGAAAGGAAAACAGGCCATTATTACCTGTGATCTCTCTATCATCTCCAGCTTTGTGAATAAGAGCAGCGCAATCATAAAGATTAAAACATCTCCCATCACTACCACTCCTGTTTTCATTAATGACTGGAGGAGCATCGTGAGCGCAACAATGACGCCAGGAATGTCTCTTCTCCACTCCTAGGCAATGCTCTGGCCTCAGGAATGTGGAGGAGGTGGAGGGACACTCAATGAAAAGAAGAGAAACAAGGAGGAGTCCAGTGTCTGGTCTCTCCCCTTGTCGACACAATCATTTTCAGTAGTTGCAGCGTGAAACAAGGTGGTAGAGGAGGAGAGTCATTTGTTTAAGGCTTCATACTTCGCGTCACTAATCACAGGAATGAGAGGAATGGGATGGTGGACTCTTGTGAGGTGCTGTTCCTCTATATGTCAATGTGTGCTACAGTGGCAAACAGAGAAGAGCTGAATTCTTTTAGAGAAAAGCTGAATCATATTACGCAGTATATATATGTAAGTACAATGTAAAAGTACTAATACAGCAATGTAAAATTACAAGTAAAAGTCATAAGCATTAGCAGGAAAATGGATTTCAATCACTCAAATAAACATCCCGATTTACAGTAGTCCCTCTGACTGATATATTTACTCCACCAAGGAACACAGCGGAGTTATGTGGTGATCGGCATTGGTTTGTCTGTCTGTCTGTCTGTCTGTCTGTCTGTCTGTTCGCAACATTACTCAGAAATGGAATATCAGATTTGGATGAAATTTTCAGGGAAGGTCAGAAATGACACAAGGACTAAGTGATAGATTTTGGCAGTGATGCGACTTATAGTTTGGATCCACGGATTTGTTAAGGATTTCTGTATCATTGTGAGACAGTGGCACAGCGTCACTGTAACTATGACAACAAGTGAACACTTGTAATTGTGGACCCATCAATTCATCGCTTGTGATGATCCTTGACATGAAGATTTGCTCATCTCGGACCTGTTCAGAAATCTTCACAGATTTTCACTTGGTGTGACTTCTTCAGGTCCATGATGAAGCTGCGCCTGCATGTGATCGTAAAAACGTGTGACAAGGTCCTGATTTTGTTAAAGACCATTGACATATCACGAGATATTTGAAGAAAGACAACAATGTGGGTGCAAAACCTAGTTTGCATGCAGAGAACAACATTGTGGCTAACTACTGTAAAACCGTTTTTCCAAAAGAGTTTTAAAAAATGAAATGAATTCCTGCCAACACCTCTCTACCTACAAACTTCTACCTCATCTGCTTTTCACCATGTCGACCCTTTCTTCTGTCCTTCCATTGCTTATAATCTTTTCTCCACATTTCCCTCTCCAACTTTTCTAACAACTCTGGTGGATTTCTTTCCTGTTCTGACATTCCACTGCTACTGTAAAACTTGTCCTTATCTGTAATATTTTTCTCCGGGAGCTTTTTGATCAAAGACAAAAAAAGCCTCCTTGTGCTCTGTTCTTCATATCCCGACTGTCTCAAAGGTGGAGATGAGAGATGTTTAGATCAGCAGGAGTTTCATTTCGGATGAACTGCCACTCTGCCTTCAACATTTTGTGGAAAGCCAGAGAGATGAAGAAAACATCCATCACTTACAACTCAAAACCTGCCCAAGTGCAGACTGCTGCATGGGAAGAAAGTCAGACGTGACAGAGAGTTTGTAGCTGTCTTTTTTTATTTAGAGGCCTAACAACCAGTGGGATCCACCTTGGGAATTAGATGTGAAGTGAAGTGATGGAAGGAGTGATGGTTTGATCAGGTGTACATGTGGACTGTGTTACAAGAGATCAGTGCATCACCTTTGTCGGTATGTTACCGGTTAATGATGGAAACTCCCCTGGGTAAGGAGAAGATGACTTTACTGTCATCGCCTGCAGGGAGCAGTTTGCAGAACAAAGGTAAGAGGCAGTGCTGCTTTTAAAAAACTGTGCTTGTGTATTTGTGTAGGTCTTGAAGGCTAAAGAGAACAGGTTTTACCCGACCATGGCTCCCTTTCCTCTACAGCTTACTTTCAGGGACAAATTAACCTTCAACACACTCATGTTGTGCGTATGCACTCTGGCTCTCCAAAACAGAAAAAAATGTACACACACTGTCAGGTTTGGACTCAGACTCAGGCGCCGGACAACAAAGACACGACAAGCGAACATGCATACATACAATGTATTGAACTACAACAGGAAACAGGAAGCTGCATAAACACAACTAGACTCACTGGGGACCCTAAGGGCTTGGAAGAATTACAGTCGCCAGACTCAAGTTAACAAATCAGGAATTTAACAAGAACTAACCCGGAAAAAGTAAAAACCCGGCTAGGTAAGTTAGCAGACATCAAAGGCTCAATATTGCAATTGACGCCGAAACTTCAGCACAAAGGAAACTAACAAACAGTTCTGAAAACCCCGGAACAATTGAAATTGTGGCGGAATATTTGCATGCAAGGAGATGAGCGCCGTCATTAAAATGGATAATGCACTGAAAAAAATAGCATGACTGCTTCATTGTATGATCCAAATCCTCTGCAAAACTTGACATTTTCAGTGTGGTACTAATGCTAATAGCAGAAGGAGAGCAGCCTGAAATGAGCGGCCTACGGTAGGCTTCCACCCGCAGCCTACATCCGGTGAGTCAGAGTAAGAAAAGTAATGTGTGAGAGCCTGTTAGTTCAGGTGAGGGAGTGTGTGAGTTTGGATGTGTGAGGCTGTGAGAGTGTGACAGTGTTGAATGAGTGAGCATGGTGCAAACAGAGGTGAACTGTGTTAGTGTGTGACCAAATTTTTTATCTGTTTGTGTGTGTGCTTACACGTGTAAGAGGGCAGAGGTCATGTCAGCAGCCCCAAGGTTCAGAGAGCTGAAGTCCTCAGAGAATCTGCTCAGCTCCCCATATCTCTGCCTGATAAGACTGCAAAAACAGCACAAATACAACGGATGTGTGTACTTGTGTGTGTGTATGAGTGTGTATGTGTGGAGTGGGTCAGTGTTTAGCTGCTGTCCTTTCCTATTTTTGTCTGCTTGGCTGAGAGACAGATGATGTTAATGATAAGAAGAAGACTTAAGACTTTATCGACTTTTTGTTTCCCACAGCGGCCACTCTTTAAGGTGTATGGACATAGTTACACATGTAAGAAAACAAAAGAAAGTGAAATTTAAAAAGTTAAAATGAAAGTGTAAAGGGATACTTGCCATCAAAAAAATCAAACCCTGTGCAAATACAATAAGGGACAAAACAATGAGTGACCAAATGATGCAAGTGAGAAAAACACAACACTGATAAATATGTAATAGCCTGAGTAACCACTTAAAGAGTGCTGCACGTAAGATTTATTACAAAAATGAAAATGATATTCAGAGATGCTTTTCATTGCAAGCGTTCTGTCACAGTCTGTTGCCAACAACACTATCCACATTGCAACTAGACCAAAGACAGCTTGTGGGATATTCAGGTGTGTTAAGCAGGACTAATATAACTGCATGTTAGATGTCCAGTTCTATAAAAAAAAAAAAAAAATAATAATAATAATAATAATAAATTAAAAAAAACCTACAGAAAACTTCTATTTTGCATATTTGTCATACTTAGATGTTTTAGATTGTTAATCTAATTTTACTATGAGACAAAGAAAACCCAAACAATGCAACATGATGATTTCATTTATTGAATGAAAGATGCTCTCCAGCCTCATCTTGCCCTATATGTGAAAAAGTAATTGCCCCCTTACCCACCAATCTACCAAATGACAAAATTTATTTGCCAGTTGGATTCAATCTAAGCAGCCACACTCACATATGATGACTGCTAGGCTTGTTGAGTCTAAACATCACTAAATAGAACCTGTCTGACAAAATGAAGTAGCTAAAGGGTCTCAAAAAGCTGCACATGATGCCACGTTCTAAAGAGATTCAAGGATAGATGCGAAACAAAGTCACTGACATGAGGCAATGCTGATCCCTCTTTATTCAGATCTCACTTGGCAGAAGTGATGGACACAGATTTTGACTGACAGATCCAAATCACAGGATGAATGGGGAAGGAGAGGACAAGTGGATTGATAAACAGATGGAGAGATGAGAGTGTTGAGAGGAAAGGTAAGAGAAGGTATTTGGGAAAGAAGAGGGAAGAAAAGATGGGAGACAAACAGGAGAAAGAAAAAATGTTTCAAAAAAATGGCACGACTACATAATGTTTCAATAGTGAGCATGAGTGAGCATGCTGCTTTTGTCTCATTATATCACCCTGCTGTTCTCAGGCTGATTACGATTTGACTGAAACGTGGTCTGACAGGTCAATGAGGCAACTGAACTAACATTTACCCAACACCAAAGGGTGGAGATGGGGGCAGAACTGGAAAGAGATAGGAGGAGATGGGGAATTGAGAAGGTAAAGAAGTTAAGTAAGAGGTGGAGAGTCCAGCTATAACGTAATGCCTGATGATGTGTTGTTTTAAGTTGAAAACTGAAATTGTAACTTCAACATCCTTCCATCCATCCATTATCTATACTCTGATTAATCCTCTGTAGGGTAGTGAGGGGGCTGCAGTCTATCCCAGCTGACTCAGGGTGTCTATCTCAGGGCCACACATAGAGACAAACAAGCACACTCACATTCCTCAGCATGTTTTTGGACTGTGGGAGGAATTGTGGGAACCCAGGCAGAAAGGCTGAGATTCGAACCCACGACCTTCTAGCTGTGAGGCAACAGTATTAACCACCTCAAAACTGTGCTGCCTGTAATTTGAACAGTATTTACTCATTTGTTTAGACAGACAGAAATCCAGGCACATAAGGAATCTTCAGAAATGCAGCATTTTTTTTTAAAAATGCAGCACTTTTTACGGATACAGAATCACATGATCTAAATATGTAGTGGGTGGTGGGAACTGATGTGACTTAGAAACACCCCCACAATTTAATCAGTTGTTCCTTGTATCATTTCCAGTGGATAAGTCCTAATAAGTCCACAGCGGTTTGTATGATCGCAATCATGTGATCACTTGTTGTCATAGTTACAGTGACGCCATGCTGCTATCTCGCAATGATACAGAAATCTTTAACAAATCTGTGGATCCAGACTATAAGCCACATCTGTGCCAAAATCTAATCACTTTGACTTTGTGTCATTTTTGACCTTCCCTGAAAATTTCATCCAAATCCCTTAGTCCTTTTTTGAGTGATGTTGCTAACGAACAGACAGACAGACAAACCAATGCCAATCGTCACAATAAAAATGAGGGGCTGAATTCACACTTCCCATTTAGTTCATATTTTATCCAAAGGGATTTAACTGCTTTATGGAGGCTGTGTAGACCAATAGCTGCTTACACCGTGTTTACATAAACCAAATGTATCCTTAACCTAATCTTTAAAAGTGCACACAGAAAAGGTGATTGACTCCCGACTGTGCCTGTAGTATCATTTTTAAGGGCAGGGTATTGTCATACTTTTCTAGTATTGGTATATCCTAAGACATCACAAACATTTTCTAACACATTTTTCAAAATGCAAACTTTTCTTGCAGATATTTCAGTCTCTCTTTTGTGAAGTATTTTAGCACAACACTAAATAACCTACACATAGCCTGCTTACAACTACCACTTTTCCAGGAAAAAAAAAACTTGTTGTTGCAGCTAAGGAGATGCACTTTGTTACAGAGCTTTTCAGGTTTTCACTCTTTCACTCTCTCTCTCCACAGGACATCTGTAGACTTTAACAGATGGATTAATCCTTTATTCCTCTCGTCCCTCTGGGGGGCTGATCCTCAGCTTTGCTTTGTTTGTGTTTTTGGATGACCTGAGATCATCTGGGATCAACGCTGTGCTCCCCGCCTCTTCCCCTCTTGTTAAATCCATTTTATTTTCATTCTGTTTTGCTGTATTTCACTTTGCATCCTGTTCTTAACCCTTTTTCATGGAAAGCCAATTCCTAAGAAGATGTGAATTACTGAAACAGACACACAGACAGCAACTTCTCTTTTGGTGAAAAGCTTTGACTTAACATCAACCTGGAACAAAAACAACTTCATTCACACACCTGATCTCTGAATCCTGCTCTTGGGTCTGGATCAGTGAAAACCTCTGGAGATGAAAGTAAATAATAAAGCACAGACTTGGAAGTAAAGGCAGTTATATCAGATATCCTTACTTCTCCACCAGATTTTCAACAATACCATTCTGAGACCAAAAAAAGTTCATTTCAAAGTACAAAGTACCATCATCAGTGGGCTTGCCTAGTAGCACATTGTCAGCGCAGCCTGTAGAGCACATTAGCAGAGCAGCAGCAACTAGTTCAGCGCTCCACCTGCGTCTACACAGGAGGTGTTCAGGCACAATATGGAGTTGTAGGTCACTCACGTTTGGCAGAACCAGACACACACAGAGACAAGTGAATGCTGTATTTTTATGGTGTGGGGGTGGCTGGGGGATTGATTTCTACGAGGTTTATGTTGAGGGAAAGTGTGTGTTTGTGTCTGTGTGTGTGTGTCTGTCTGTATGTGTGTGTTTTCCCTTTCCTCGGGGCCTGCCTGGTATTGTGCTGCTTCCTGTCCCGGCAGACGTTATCAGTGTGGGATCAGCAAAAGGACAAAAGGACTCCCAATATACACACACACACACACACACACACACACACACACACACACACACACACACACACACACACACACACACACACACACACACACACACACACACACACACACACAGACACACAAGCCAACTTTTTCCCAGGCCTCTTGGAGCTAGTGATGGTTTCCTGTCTGTCAATATATTCTATCTATCTATCTATCTATCTATCTATCTATCTATCTATCTATCTATCTATCTATCTATCTATCTATCTATCTATCTATCTATCTATCTATCTATCTATCTATCTGCCTGTGTGCCTGCCTGCCTTTCTGTCTGTCTAAGCAAATGAGTAAATACTGTTCAAATTACAGGCAGCACAGTGTTGAGGTGGTTAATACTGTCGCCTCACAGCTAGAAGGTCGTGGGTTCGAATCTCAGCCTTTCTGCCTGGGTTCCCACAATTCCTCCCACAGTCCAAAAACATGCTGAGGAATGTGAGTGTGCTTGTTTGTCTCTATGTGTGGCCCTGAGATAGACACCCTGAGTCAGCTGGGATAGACTGCAGCCCCCTCACTACCCTACAGAGGATTAATCAGAGTATAGGTGATGGATGGAAGGATGTTGAAGTTACAATTTCAGTTTTCAACTTTAAACATTACGTCATCAGGCATTAGGTTATAATTGGACTCTCCACCTCTTACTTACCTTCTTTGCTTTCTTTACCTTCTCAATTCCCCATGTCCTCATTTCTCTTTTTCTGCCTCCATCTCCACCCTTTGGTGTTGAGTAAATGTTAACGCAGTTGCCTCATTGACCTGTCAGACCACGTTTTAGTCAAATCATAATCAGCCTGAGAACAACAGGGTGACGCAATGAATGATATTGCAAGGGCGTGTTACAAATTTCTGTTGTTTATTATCAGATGCACCATTTGTTGCAATAAAATGTTCAAACAGGAACAGGCATGTGGTGAATTTGGCTGTGTGACACGTTGTCAGTGACCTCAGAGAGCAAGAGGGTTTAGGAAGTGGGTGAGACCAGATGCTGGTTGTGATGGGGTCATGAATCTGTTTACATTCACTACCATTTAAAAGTTTGGGGTCACCCAGGCAATTTCATGTGTTCCATGAAAATGCACACTGTTATTCATGTGCTAACATAACTGCACAATCGTCAATTAGAATTCAAACATGATTAACTAACACAATGTAGCATTAGAACACAGGAGTGATGGTTGCTGGAAATGTTCCTCTGTACCCCTATGGAGATATTCCATTAAAAATCAGCTGTTTCCAACTAGAATCATCATTTACCACATTGACAATGTCTAGACTGTATTTCTGATTGGTTTAATGTTATCTAAGTGACCCCAAACTTTTGAATGGTAGTGTATGTATCAACAAATATCACATCAGACCATGCTGCTTCTACTGTACAGGCTGCAACAAAGATGTATACTGTTGCTTGTTAACTCCAAAAGAGTCCAAATCCATTGGCTAAAGTTCTTCTCTATCCTTACACTCTTTTGCCCCCCTTCTCTATTAATTCACTGACAGTTAATGGCACATTAGAAACAGACAAAGACACCCTGTAGATTCAGAGGACAGAGAGGAGGCACAGAGGAGGATGAGAGTGCAGAATTATCTCAGCTGTATTGAAAAGAGCTTGAAATAGTGTAGAGAGATATACCATGTTGAACTGAGAGAGGAGGAGGGACAGAAAGATGGAGTGAGAGAAAGAATAAATGACGGAAAGAAGAGGAGCTGAAATTAGACAAAATGGTCGATGAAGGGAGGAAAACAGAAAGAAGTCCTTTATCCCGGATGCCAGTGTCCTTTTCATCGATTGGTAAAAGTGAAAAACTGAAACACTATGCATCCTGTGAAAGTTGCAATCCAATAAGAGCTAATGAGATATCATTTAAATCCCAAAAGGTCCAGGAGATAGTGGTGTGTTGAGGTGAAGAGAGGGGACATGCTTGAATAAGAGGTGGATTTCCAGGGAGAGAGCTGGTGAAAAGGGGCCGACCCCCCATGGGTCAGCGCTATTTACTCTACCCTGTCCCTCTGTTCACTCACTTCTTTGCCCCACTGCTGGTTTCCTCCCTCAGTCAGATCCCTTCTGCTCCTCTGAGTGCTAATCCAGCAGACGCAGGCTGAGAAACCCTCTCATTAGCTGTGTGTGTGTCTGTCAATATGTCAAAAGGAGCAAGAGTGAGAGATTCAATTTCAGATGTTGGGCACAAACTGAACAAAAGCTTGAAACTAAATAGTCCTTCCACTTTAGGGCCATTTAGTTCATTATTTACATCACAGTATTGCCATTTTTATCGCATATTTGCTCAAGTATAATATAGTAAGTAGTAATTAAACTGTCTGGAAAAAGCTTGAATAACTTTGAATTGTGTATATATTAAAGGGTGTTATTAATTTATTATTTCACAAAACTTTGTCTGTTTTTGACTATTTAGTTGTTAAGTAACCATCAAATATCTGATATGAAATAATGAAGAAAAAAGTGGATGTGGGCATGGTGGAACAGTAGTATGTGCTACATTACTGAAAAGGAGGATCAGTGGACCTTCTTGAAATATTTATGGTCTCTTATCAAACAAGATAAACACATCGACACTGACTGCCACATGCAGCAGCTCTGATGTAAATTCCCTCACAAAAACACTGGATGTTTTATATCGCAGCACCATTTGGACACTTTCCTCACTTTAGGAAAGTGCTTTTGGGGAGATTAGCAAAGCACTAACTATGCATTAATCACCTGTGGGAGCTATCAGCTGAGGACCATGAGAGACACAGAGAGTGAGAGGGGAATGATGGGAGGATCACTTAAAGAAAAACAGCCTTGTAACAATGTCCATTGAATGGCTGTACAGCTGCTTCCCTTGGGAAAACTTAACAATCCTTTCCTGCAATACAACTGGTCGCCAGAATGTGTGTGTATGAGTGTGAGAGAAAGAGTCTGTAGACTATATGCACAGACTGGATGTGAAGATGTGTGTGCATGTATTTTACTGAGTTTAATTTCTTTCTTTTTTTAGTTATTTTTTTGGACTTTGTTGGCTTTATTAGACAGCTTAGTAGAGAGGCAAACAGGAAAGTAGCGAGAAGAATGGGGGAAGACCTGCAGCAAAGGGCCAGGAGCTGGAATTAAAGCCAGGCTGCTGCACCAGGGATTATAGACCCTGTTTATGGGTCACCTGCTCGACCAGTTGAGCTACCTGGGCGCCCGACTGAGTTTAATTTTGCATGTGTAGGGTGACCAGGTTCCAAAGAATCAAAATGGCCACAAGGCTAATATGTTTTGCCCTCATTAATTTTATTATTTTTAAATTACAGAGCGCAGTACTCTGCCAAGGTTCCTCAGTCGTTCATATGAATGAATGGATGAAGTGTTTAATAAAGAATTACTTGTGTTTGTGTGTTATGCATGTGTGCATTATGCATGGATACCAAATCATGTGACCTAAATATGTAGGAGGTGGTGGAAATTGATGGGAGTCAGAAACACCCCAACAATTTAATCAATTGTTCCTTGGATGAGTCCCGATAAGTCTGCAGTGCTTGATTTGTAGAAGCATCGCAACCATGTGATCGTCAGCAGGCAGTTGACGTAGCGTTCATTTGTTGTCATAGTTACAGTGACGCTGTGACGCTATCTCACAATACAGAAATCCTTAACAAATCCATGGATCCAGACTATAAGCATCACTGCCAAAATCTAATCACTTGGTCCTTGTGTCATTTCTGACCTCGCAACTTTTCGCAACCAATTCGCAACTCATGAGTCCAGGGATTCAGAGAATGAGCAGAAGGGGAAGGAAGGATGATTTGCAGAGATGATCATCTCCTCTTTGTGTTTGGTTTCTCCGCTTTTTGAACGATGCGCGAGTGTCATTAGCTAAAGAGTATCACCTGTTGCTATGCTAAATAGAGCTTCGTCGTTAAAAACGCGTACAGTGCTACAATGACAGCAAACAGAGAGCCCACGTGCGCCTGCTCTTCTTATTGGCTGGAAGGGAGGGTAGGGGTGGTGGTGGTGGGTGGGTGGGGGGTGGGGGTGGGGGGTGATGCTAGCAGGTGACCACCAATCACAATGCGGGACATGGTCTCAACCTGCGTGACACATGAAAAGAGACAGGAATGCTGTGCAGTCCCATGCAAAGTGGCCCGTCTGCTCACCCTATGCATGTGTGTGTGTATTCCACCTGCAAAATGTGTTAAAAGGTCACAAACAGCAGTGTGATGAACTGCTCAAATTTCAGCTGTGGCCTGAAGTCATCATCATTCACTTTGAACAAATTCTTGCTCTCTCTCTCTCTCTCTCTCTCTTTCACACACACACACACACGCACACACGCGCGCACACACACACACACACACACACACACACAACCTCTCACCAGTCCAAAACACATTTATTCCAATAACTTCAAGGGCATGAAAAATGTCATAGCATAGCAGAGGTGAACTCCTCTCTGTTTGAAGCAGACACAGAGGGAAACCAAACACACACACACGCACACACACGCACACACACACACACACACACACACACACACACACACACACACACACACACACACACACACACACACACACACACACACACACACACACACACACACACGCACGCACACACACACACACAGGCTCTGAAAAAAGCTTTTAACCAGAAGGAAACCCAAGTCCTCCGAGGCTGCCCTTTCACCCCAGCTCGCTTGAAGAAATGTTGTGACAAGTAAAGACAAAAGGCACTGACACTGTTTTATTCTGAAAGAGAGAAACAGAATAGGTGTAGATTGCATGTGTTTAAATGACGACAGTCATGAATAACATGCCGTAGCTTCTCCTGTGTGAGAGCTTGTCTTCATATTTAGAGTCTGTCAACCTGTCTCACATTGCCACAGTAAATACATCATGTTGACAATTTAGTTTGATTAAGAGCAGTGCAGATGGGTGAAATCAAGGTAGGAACATTTAAATTGTCAAGAGGTTGACTCTGATTATACTAAACCAGGAAAACAAACAAAAATAATGAAGATGGAAATAAGTGGAGCTATATTGAACCAATTTACACAGTATAATATATTAACTCAGGACTAATATACTGATTAGTATAGTGGAATAAGAGTAACTGTCACAAAATGCTCTTCACAATGCAGTGTCACCCAGTTGTTGGTGCTGGCCGATCAAATAAACACTGGATCACATCCAGAGAGATTACTTTGATTCTAGTGTCTACCTCACAAATGATACAAGAAAAAAACTATATGATTATAACTGTGAGACAGGGGTTGTAAAATCTTTCTTCCTTCGATTATAAACTGCATTGCAATGGTTTCTTTTAGGCTGACAGCATCAAATCAATGCCATGCAAGTTATTTCAAATTTAAGCTTAGGCAAGGCAAGGCAAGTTTATTTGTATAGCAGCCTTCATGTCCAAGACAATGCAGAGTGCTTTACATGAAACATTAAGAGCATTACAGTGAGGTGCGGATAGTTAAAAGACACCGTGCAGATTTCCTGCATAGGCGCATGAGAAAAGAAATGTTTTTAACCTGGATTTAAAAGTGTCTACATTTGGTGAAAGTTTAATCTCCACTGGCAGTTTGTTCCACTTGTCTGCAGCATAGCAGCTAAATGCTGCTTCTCCATGTTTAGTCCGGACTCTGGTCTGGACTGGCTGACCTGAGTCCTTGGATCTAAGAGCCCTGCTAGGTTTGTATTCTCTGAACATATCACAGGTGTATTCTGGGCTTAAACCATTCTGGCTTAGCCAAAACATACGAAAAATACATATATAGATTTTATTTTTAGATCACTTTTGGGGGCATTTTATGAAGTAAAGGTTAATCCGGCCAGGAATTAATCCAAGGAGTCATTGCTGACAACATTTGTGCATATGTCATATGAGATCTGATCACTCAGATATATTGAGTAATGCCAGAATTGAAGTTTTATGAAACCACAATTGTAATTTCATAAATAGAAGAATTATCATGTTACACATGGTACACACATACAGTACATAGTGCATTTTTGGATGAAAACGATATGTTACAGCTAAACTGCAGTGGTTATGCTAGTTAAGGTTAATTGTCCTCCTTAGCTAAACTTCAGACAGCACACTCTGGTCAAGTGTTGCTCTGGAACAATTTGAGCAAACATGACACAGACAGTCCCTGAGATCGCAAACCCCCCAGCAGATAATTGGTGGCTGTTAGTAGGGTTAGGAATAAAATAGCAAATTTATGTTAATGATGTTTATGTTCTTGCGTGTTGCTTATTGAAATTATCCACCCATCCATGTTTCTGTAATGAACACGTAATTAAATATTTAACAGGTTCTGAATGATTTTCGGACATGACCATTTGTTAAAATGTCTTATTTCATAAATATGGTCTTAATATTAGTTTTAGTCCATCTTAGGGAGCTATGCAGCTACGCACTTTTCAATTTCCACAGATACCTCGGGTGCAGTGAGGAGTAATTTCGGAAAGATGCGGTGAGGAAATGAAAACACTGAGACATTAGTGGGGGCTGTGGGACCTGTCAGAGCTGCGTTTGTTGAGCACAGCCATGAGGACAGTTGTTCCAACAGGTTAATTGTCTGTTCCTACCCCCAAAACATTCTGTCCTAGTTAGCTTAGTGCCGTGAAGACATCTTGTGACATCCAGCGTTCCAGACCGGTGACTTAGCTTTTTTATTTTCCACCCCCACTTGCTTCCCATGAGCCAACACACACTAAACACACAGAGACACACTCATGCTGACAGGGCCCACTCTGTCTGGCCTCCAGCTGTTTGGCCACAGATGGGTGGCTTCCTCTCAGAGTCTTTTCCAGATGTAAAGATTTCCCCCCTTGTCTTTCACTGCCTTTCTTCTCATTTCATCCTTCACTTAAGTGTTGTGTCTGCTTGTCCCAAATCATCAGAGCTCATATCTACAATCCGGTGAAGGCTTTTCTATCCTCCACTTTATCCCGCAGTATTTTGCTATTTCAGAATGAGTTTTTCCTCCTTATTTATTACTTTTTTTGACAAAAAGTCTCTGTTTAAAAGTTGAATTCCCCAGTGCAATGCCCTATAATAGGTGAATGACTCCAGACATTACTGTATAACATCTCATGTGTTTCCACAACACCATGCACCAAAACACGTCTAACAGCCACACTCTGCTGTATGTAATACATTTTGTAACACAATTTCTAGTTGTAGAAGTACCAGGCACACTTCTGCTCCCAAAGGGTTACTGCTCTGTTCCCTGTAAAGTCTAGTTTTCCAGTACTTGCCAAACTATTGTTTGTTGAACAGGACACCCAATGACCTGTTTCCTTCTCAATGCACAAAGATATTAGTGATACAGAAAAAAGGATAAACATTCTTCTCCTCTGTTCCTTTTTCCATTCTTCTTTACAAAATCTGCCATCCTCCTTCAAAATAAGGTGACACAATAAATAACACACTGGCATATGGCTTAACAATAGCCACAAGTGTTAAAATATTAACTTGCTCCACCTCATTAGGGCTGACTCAGTCATAAAGCCTTTCTGTGAGGCAGCACTATAAACCACAGTCCAACCATTGGCCTCCCAGCTGAGATGCTTGTCAGGCTAAAGCACCAGCAGGATGCACCCCCCTCCTGGAGCCTTCACAAAGGCCAGTATGGCATCGTTAATAGTGCATGTTGGTTTAAGATCGACCTGCAGATTAGCAGGAGATACTCTATGAAGCAGCATCTATAGAGTCTCCAGCAGAGCCAGTGTTTTGTGTATGAGTGAGTGCATGACTACATGCGTGCATGTGTATATGTGTTTGTGCGTCCGTGTGTGTGTCTTCAAATGAATCCATACATGTGTATATGGGTTCTTTCCATGTCAGTATTAGGCCAGTGTTGATTTTCTTGATTTACTTATTTAGGGTTTATCTCATTTCTGCATCTGATGTTTCCACAGACATTTTGAACAATGACAGTTCAGCATTAGGACAAAGACCTTTCACAGTTTTACAGCTCAGTGTGTGCAAACTACTCCCAACTGTTGTAACAGTGATCCTCGTTTCAGTGTAGATATGACTTCATTCCATTTACTGGTGTCACAGTTTTTTTTCATACAATTAAATGATGCTCAGTAGCAGTCACTTTAAGCTGAATTTACACATGCTTCTTTTTTTTTTTTTTTTTTAGTTTGGTGCTGATGTAAATCTCAATATTCATTTGCTTGGCAGGAACACTTCACAAAGGGTACCATGAGTCAAGGAGAGGTGGAGGCACTGCATACATGATTCACAGTTTATATTAAGATGTCTATACAGTTGAAAGGATTCCAAAAGACATTTCAGACAGGACACTTTGTCAGATTTTTCAGAATGACATGCATCTGTGTTTGGCGGCGACTCTACTCAAGTGATGCTCTGGAACAGTCTAAGCAAGTGTGACACAGACAGTCTCTGAGATCACAAACCCCCACAAGAGCCAAAGATTCACAATATTTAAATGAATAAAGTGTGAACGTGGAAACAAGGAGACCAACTTACAAGGGCCACATTATACAAAATCCAGTTTTCATAGTTTTACAGCATAATTTTGAAGCTTCTGTGCTCGAAGGGCTTGTGACACCATGACTCTGTGTCTGTAAGAACTAGTGCAAAGCTTCATAAAACAATGTTATATTTTGAGGATGACTTAAAGCAGTATGTTTATTTATTTATTTATTTATTTATTTTATTTTTTGGTGTATGTCCCAGAATTAAATTATCATCTGTGACAGCAAAACCCTGGTTAAACCTAATTTGGACCCATAAGAAAACTCAAATAGGATCAGTAAGGCAAAAACTAAATTTCCTTAGAGGGCAGAATACGGGTAGGCAGGGGGAAAGCAACAGAGCCAATGTGGTGAGAAAGGGCAAACATCAAAAAATGATAAGGCCTGTAGGCAGATACAGCAAAAAAAAGAATGAAACACTATAAATGGAAGGCAAGGAGACACATTCTGGGAGGCACACATCTTAATGTACATTGTAGGTGCTGCAGGAAGCACAACTCCTCCATCATCAAAGCTTCACCTCACAATCTGCACATCAGTGATCGGATCAACAGAACCAGTGGCTAACAAGGACACGCACAGAGGAACATTTTTCCTTAAATAGACTTTGGTGACCAAGCATTCTGTCATGCCTTCCACCTCCTCTGCTCAGTGGCAGCCTTTCCCCTCCTTCTCTCTCTTTTCCCTTCATGTGTGCCTAAGTGAGATTGGAGTGAGAGTTCATTGGATAATCACCTGATCGCGAACCCCTGCGTTGGGGAGTGGTTCACCTGGAAATAATCACCTCTCACCAGAAAAGCTGAGCTCTGACCACCACTCGATGCCTGACCATTGAACAACCTCATTCTTCGCGTCACTCCCTGCCTGCACCCCTTGCTGAAATCATGGCTCTTTCCTTCCCTGTCCAGACCTGGTTCACCTCTGATTGCTCTATGGATTCCCAGCTGGCTCCCTCACCTGTTGGAGTGACCATTCCTACCATGCCACACACCTCCTCTGCCCCTATTCCCTCAACCACTCTCCTAGTTTAAAACATCACTTGTACAAATACTTAAAAAAGGGGGAAGTGAGTTGGATCAGAGGTGGGAGGAGGGAGAATGAGGGAGGATGTGGGTCGCAGTGAAGAGTCACCCCAAAGTTCACATGAACATGCACTCACACATGCACTAATGAAAGATCAAACCAGGGGTGCACAGCATTCTGAAAGGAGATCCCACCAACTGAAGACACCAGCCCCATCACCTGAGGCTCTCAGCTTCTGAAAGGACAGGGAGGGAACACTCTCAGTTAGCGGAGTAAACGCTCCAAGCAACAAAATCTCCTGAGGGCCGTACTACAAAACAAGTTTGACATATCCAAGCTGTCTTTGTCTAAGTCGACCCAACAAAAACTAAAACCTCAGTCAGAGTTAATGGGTGTCAGGAAGGTAGTTTTCAGCTTTCTTTTTAAACTTAGACTTTCTGCTCAAAACTCGGTACATGTTCACATGAAAGGAGGCGTTTAACACATCACGTGACTCGTCTTTCGCACAAAAGAACCGATTGTGTGCAGCTGCTTCAGTTAACAGGTAAGAGGAGCAATGACAATTCTTTTAAAAAATGATGATGGTAAAAAGTGAAATCAAAATTAAATTAATGTTACAGATTGAAGATTCTCTGCAACAGATACGAGTAGAATAATCAGTTTTCTAACCTGTGCTCTGTCAGCTGCAGTACCAGCAGTGTAAACGGACATGAAAAAAAACATATTTATGCGATTACTCCATCACCAGCTGAATCCATGTTGGGTTCTGATGGCAGTGGGATAAATAACGTGTGATACTGTAACTACATGGTTTCATTCAGTGGTTGCAGATGCTTGTAGATTAAATATTTTCCACTAGCTGAGAATCTGTATCACTCATAAAGAATCATCAGTAAATGATTTGGTGAAAGGAAGACACTTCTTTAAGCTGATTTAAATTTCTGACCTACAAAATTAGGAAAAACAAAACAAAACAAAACAAAAAAACCTCACAAAATAAGATGCAAAAATCTTTAAATCTAAGTGTAGGTGACAGTCACCTATTTACAACTAAGATAAACAAAACCAACCAAATAAACTAAAATAGCCGAAGCTACAATTTGAGGCTGACCTTTTTCTGTGCTAACAAATCCAAATAATTATAAACAAAGCTGTTGCAGGCAAAGCAGCAGTGTTATGTGCACGTGAGCTGATGTAACGACCTCAGCTTACCAACGACACAGTCAATAAAGCCAGCAGCCAACTGTCTCTGTTATACAAGAAATTTAGTTTATTAGCATGAATAATAATTTAAAAGAACAATGCTGGCACCATGCTGACTCCATACCAATCAGGCTGTCTCACATACCAGGGAGGGGAGTGCATCAGGAGTGTCCAGCTACAGCTGCTACCTAAAACAAAGTGTGCGTTTGCCACACATGATAAGTTGTCGTATTAATAAACAAAGAAAGTTAGGACCTACCCGCAGCAACCTGTGAGAGAGTTGCACAAGAATGAGGAGATCCCCACCATGATGTCTACAAATGCATAAGTAACTGATGTAGCGACCAGATTTGGCAAGATCTGCCTTCTTCTGTACGTCTCAACCCAGCCGGCCAGCAACGGATGGTTCCCCCAATATGAGCTGAGTTCTGCTCAAGGTTTCTTCCCGTTAAAAGGGAGTTTTATTCTCGCCACTGTGGCCTTAGGTTTTGCTCTGGGGGTTCAGGCATATGGGTTCTGTCAAGCGTCTTGAGACAATCTGAATTGTAATTGGCGCTATATAAATAAAATTGAATTCAACTGAATTGAATTGAAAGAATGCAGCTGCAACGGTTGCTCCATATCTGCCACAATTGCAGACACCAGGTGACAGGAAGTGAGTCAACAGGAAAGGAAGTGTACACTCAGCTCCAGAGGGAGAGAGACATTCAGCGGACCACTACCCACATTTTACAGTATGCCCACCTAAAATGATTGGGGGACGACTGCCGCATAATAAAGAGGGAAAGTACAAACCAACTTCCGTCTAGCAGGACTACATGTTCTGCTACACAAAGACTACAACAATTAAACAGACTGATGGCAGTTCTTCCACTCACCAACACATTTCAAAGAAAAAAAATGAACTACTTCACTGCATTTCATCCACCGATATCTTATTCTCCATCAGCAACGCAGACCTGTGGCAGCGTACCAACCAGCTGCCAGCTGAGGACGAGGTCCGGCACAGAAGATGGGAATGGATTGGGCACACCCTGAGGAAGCCAGTCAGTAACACCACAAGGCAAGCACACAAGTGGAACCCCCAAGGGAAGCGGAAGAGAGAAAGGCCAAGAAACATCTGGCGATGAGACCTCGATGCTGACATCAAGAAGATGGGAAAGACCTGGAGACAGCTGGAGAGAGCAGCCCAGGACAGAGCACTCTGGCGGACTGTTGTCGGCGGCCAGGAGGAGCGACGGGCCTAACTAACTAACTTCTTATTCTGCCTTCGTAATATCAATATGCTTCATAGTTTGGCTTTCTTTTTGTAAGTGAGTTTCTTTGACTTGACCTGAGATCAGAAAGTAGCGGGACCAGAATTATGATAGGGATTCAGGGGATCTGAGTGCACAATAGTCTGAAATTCTGCCATCTTCCTGAACAAAGTCTGAAATCTGGATATGTCCAAGTTTCCAAAAATGTTGAGTGTTTAGGACTGGAAGGGAAAAGTCTCCTGAACAGAGACTTTTTGTGAGGACAAAACTATCTCCCCAGAAAGTATTTTGGACTTGTGTTTCCCCTGTAGAAAGACAGGTAGAGGAACTCAGTTACTCAGAGGACTCCTGTTCCTCTGGGAAAGATGAAATGATGAAATGATGAAAGTTCAATTTAAGTAGGAGGCATGGGCAAAGAATTTAAACAACTTTATTCAAGTACCCGGCATTACCATAGTGAAGCTAAGAGGTAATCAGTCCAGTGGAGGTGTTGCAGCAAACAAGACAAAAAAGCCTGGTTGGACAAGAACTACATTCCCACTTTGGAAAATACTAATGGCCTGCTATCACTAGCGCTGTCTCAGCAGGAACGTGTGGTTGATTTTTACACCCTTCATAAACATTTCTATCCCATCCATTTACCCAGTCTTTGTAACCTTCTGGTGACACCCATCTTGAAAAAGTGAAATATATTCTGTTAATCCTTCCAGTTTGAGCTCACACTGTGTCTCTTAACACAGCAGCTGTTTTTCCAAAGAAAGCTTCGTCCTCTTCTCCTTCTCCTCCATCTCTGTGTCTTCTCCACCCTCAACCCTCCTGTCTCCACCTCTTCCCTGTTACTAATCCCAGCCTTTTGTGAGGCTTCTTCCCCTCTCCATGAGCCATTGCTAAGGGATTAACTCCCCAAGTGTCAATCAATACTGTTTTCCTTTCTCCTTCACCCTCCTCCTCCTCCTCCTCCATCACCACCACCTCCTCCACCTCTCTCCAGTCTTTTAATTGAACATCAAGTCTTGCAAGGAGGGGGATGATGGCAGTTTCTCCTCTCTTCCACTCAACAGTCAATTCCTTTTATTTCATTCTCTGCCTTTTTTTCTTCCCCCTCCTTCTTCCTGGCTGTTCGGTCAATCTTCGGAACACCAAATTTGGAAATAGAGGGATAATGAGGGTTGACGATGGGTTTCTTCCCTGTTTATGTTAATACATCTGTCTGTCACCACTCCTTTTTTTTTCTCTGGTATTCTTCATAAATGTATCTTTTCTGGCCAGGCACTGAGACTTGTTGTCAATTATTCACCGTGATCAAGGAGACCATCCCTCTCAATACATGTATGGTTGGTTCACACATATTTCGTCACACATGGATGACAAGGTGTAAATCCAGCTGTTGTGATAACTTAGTATACACAAGGTATATAGTGTCTGGGAGAGAGAAGAGCCAAACCTTGTTTGTGTTGTCATGAAGCAACAGAAAAAGGTGAAAGATGTAAAACATTCCATGTTTAGTCAAGAAACTTTTTTGAGGGGCTAAGTATTTACTTTTGACTTTCCAAGAGCAATTTCATTTTTCCTGTCCTCACTATTTCACATTTTGCATCTTGTGTTAGCTGCTCTTTTTCAGTAGGAACAGGAGAGAGTTCTTTGTGATTTTTTGGCTTGACACAAATACTCTTTAAAACTAAACATAGGCTTAAAACAAGCTTTCAAGCAGGCAATGCCTCACACTCATATACAGTCTGGTATATCCAAGTTGACATGAAGAACTTAGCTAAGCTAAAGATAAATAACCACTGATCAGTTGGGATTACTAGTAAATTAAATGTATTGCACATTTCCAGTCATGTCACACTCACTAATCTGCTGCTCTCAGCTTCTCTTTTCCACAGATATCTGTTTATTCACCAGTTCATTTCATACTACTGTTCTGCACAGTTGGTGTTTATCTACAGTCAGTGAAACTCAACACCTCCTACCGCTAAAAAGACTTTTAATGACAGCGAACTGCAACATGTGGTGCTGTGAGCTCGGCAACAAATGCATCCTTGTTAAAATACATATATGACATGTATGATTTAATATGTATAAAATCATTTAATATGTATAAAATCATGTATTGTCAAATTATTTTTCATCTTTATGACACTGCACTGACTTATGGCTGATCATTTTCACTTGAAAGATAATTACAGTTTACATTGACCTGGTATATTTCTCATTAAGGTGTCTCTTGTCACGGCTTCCAGCTGACACCTGGGAGTGGCAGTTTCTCCTCCCTTCCCTCCTTCTCTCTCCCTCTGTCTAATGAAGTAAAATCTTTCTCAAGTAAATTCTTTGACATAGTTTTTTTTAATGATATTTCACTTTTTTGAAAATGTAACAAAAGAAAACAGGGCAGGGGTTGATGCCATGTCCAGATGACAAAGCTACCAGGCAAGTCTCGTACATGTCTCTGGTTGAACAGGATGCTATGTATGTCCATCTCTGTTTTTTGACAAATGCCTTTATCAGATCCATGATCTGACTACCTGTGGGAACTGATTTTTTTTCCCCCTTTCTCTGTTTTCTCTACATCCAGACTCTCCTATGTAGCAGGCATCTGACACTTTCAGGTTAACAGGCCTCACCACTATCACATAATCTCCATATCATGTTTTCTTTCTCAGCAATCTGAGGTCAACAACTGCCTTGACAACACAGAATCAGCTTTATCACAACCTATCTAACCCCGACTTTGATTCTGGACCTTCTCCTACTTAGTCTAGTGTTACACCAAGCAGAAACACGCTTTCAGTCCAGGCTCTGCTGCAGTGATGACAACCAACAACATTAGCGCTAACTGGTTCTAATGGAGTTGGAGGATTCAGGCTTGGCTGAGTTAAAACAATGCCTGGTTAGTGCCCACCCCGATAAGAACCCTGATAACAACCAATGGAGGATCAATAAAAATCAATGGGAGCTAATGGCCCGAGGCTTTTTCCTCTTAAAGGTCAGTTCAGGTTGTGGGTCGCTATCAGACCATCAGCTGCTTCACTGGACCATTAACCCCTGCAGGGTGACTATGGGAATACGAATTAGAAAACAGATGTGTGAGTTGATGCTAGGGCCATGTGTCTGTGTTTGTAGAGAGAAGAAGACCCATGGCAGGAGAAATATGTCAGGCAACATTGCAAAGGGAAAGGGTTGGTTTGAGATTGCACACACCATTAAATGACAACCTTTCTTTACATTTCTCACATAACATGCAAGCTGACCTTACAAATTATTTCATGTGAATATATCCTCAAAATTCATTGGTAGCTGCTCACACACAAACAGCCTCACTGCCAGCTGCTGATTCTACTCATCTGTGCTCCAGCCTTCTTCATGTTGAGCCAGCTCACCATTTTCAGACACACACAGATGGCCACCTTCCCTGGGCATGGTTCTATCTGAGGTTTTCTTTTTCCTCCCCATCAAAAGAGGTTTTTGGTTCCTTCCCACGCTTGCTCAAAGGGAATCCAAAGGAAACTTTGGATTGTTGGGTCCTCTGTTTAAAATTTGTAAGGTCTTCCTATTACAATGTGAACTGCTATGAGATAACATATGTTGTGAATTGGTGCTATATTAAATAAAATTTCATTGAGTTGATTTGTATCCCAAACCACCTCTAGCTGATCATTTCCAGCCAGCCAGCCCTCAAACCCCCGTTGCTCTCCGTTAAAGACTGTTTAATTAAGTGCACCTTTTCTAGTACTATTCTCAGTGTTCTGTTCCGGGGTCCAAACTAAGACAAAAACCTCACACAAAAAATAATGACAATACTCGTCAGATGTATTAATAATGAAAATAATCTCTGATAGACACCTTACAGTTCTCAAATGATCAAATAGTATGACCTTGTTTTGGGTTTTATGTTTTGTTACATAAATGGACACCCAAAAAATTAAAGCACTTGGACAGAACACAACTTTTCAACAGAAGAGATAAATTAAATATTAAGGATTTAAAACTTGAAATGACATGATTTTGGAGTTGATCAGCAGGGAAGATCCATCATAGCTGATGCTGATATAAAAATATTTACAGATTGTGGTTAATTAAATTATATATCAGAATTAGAGCAGAGTAAACTCAGGGCTGTTGCTGCATTTCAGTGTCACACACAAAAATATATGTGAGAATTAGCTTAACAAAGTTTAATATGTCCTTTTTTATAGGATCCAAATCCCAGAATCCCTGTGTGTTCCATGCTCAAATACAGTATAGGCAATTTACTAAAACACTGACCACAGATGTCGATAGGTTCCCAGATCACACCACTAAATACAAACAACATACTGTATTTAGTCATTTATTTTGAAGGCTTTTATTTGTTTGCTACTGGGATATCCTGTGCCACCAAGTCTGTACACCTACTGTGAGATGGTTTAGATGAAAGTTGTATTTGCAGGAACATGTTGCCTAAGAAAGTGAAAGGTCACCAGTTTAAAAAAATGAGGGTCATGAGATGAAAATGGAAGAACACTATGTATAATGATGAGGGGGAAATTACATTTTTTGTTTTCTTTAGTCAGCATATTTCTCTGGACATTTATGACAATTTTGATCAGAAAACAGCTAAATAAAAAGGCTGAAATTGTAAAAAACAAAAAATGTTGGCAATGCACATCTCACAGTGGAAAGAGAAGATTGCTGACTCCACACTGCTGTGGCAGCAAAATATCAAACAACTAATATCACAAGAAAAGAAAACCATACAGTAATTTAGTGGTTGAGACAAAAAAGACAAAACAACACCATCCCCTTCTGTTAGACCTGCTACCGGTTTCCAGTAGTGGAAGACAAGTGAGATACAGTACTTAAACTGAGGTAATATTTGCCAGTGCAATTGTCTTATTTCATTAAAAATAAGAACACAAAAGTAATACACAAATGCCTGAAAGTTGTTTCCGAATTCAAAGAGCAAAATCTGCCTCATTAATGAAATGATGATCTGGCAGCTTCTCTGTTTGTGTTGTAGCTCATTCTGTATGTTTCTGTGCTCAACCTGCAGTGTGTACCATCTTTTACGAATTAGCTTTTGTGTCCAGTCAAGGTGCAGAGGTGCTTGATCCTGCTCTTCACAGCTGGGAAAGGGAGTGTGTGAAAGACATGTATGTCAATGCAATGCACACACACACACACACACACACACAGTGCTTACACTCACACTCTCTCACACTGTGCTCACTGTGTGGACACCCCGCATGGGCTAAAATTCTGGCCTGCATGTGGACGTCTACATGGTGTCTGCTCAGACTCATGTGGACTTGGGCAGATGATGGAAATCACAGTCACACAGACCCTTTCAGGCATGTGGATGTGGAAAGCATTTGTAGCTGTCAGCTTTACTGTCACTAAACAGCAAGAAGGTCCTGGGTTCTAATCCAGAAAGCGCCTACTTAGGACTTTCTGTGTTTAGTTTGCTACTAATTGCTTGTGGGTGTGAATATGACTGTGAATCGTTTGTCTGTGTCAGTCCTGCGACAGACTGGCAACTGTTGCAGGGTTTGACCCAGTTCTATCCCAGTGTGAGCTGACATAAGGTCTCAGCATGTTCCTTAATGCTCGTGCCATCTCCTCTGTGCGCACTGCCTCATTTTTGTTGAAAAATGTTGGGTGTCTGATTGCCAGTGTCTTTTGGAAGGAGACAGAAGAAGAAATGATTGGACTGGGGCACCACAGGCCAATGAACCAGTCATCAATAAAGAGCCACGTGCACTTGGCATGTTTGCAACATAATGTGGGGGCATCATAGAAGTTTTCAAGGTGCAAAGCCTGAAGAAACATCCAGAGAGAGTTGGTAGTTTATGTTGTAAAATTCAGGCCCATGAGGTTTGATTTTAATTCAGTTCAAAACACACAAATATGTATTTTTTCAGTTATCTGCAGAACCACTTGTGGACAGTCTGCTTTTTCAATCAAAGGTTGCAAACTTTGGAACATATTACCAACTGAAATAAAATCAATAACTAATATTAAAACCTTCACAAAAAAGTTAAGGTGCGGCTAGAAGCAAACCAGAGCTGTACTCATTTTTAAAGTGTTGTAGTTTAAGTAGTTAATTTGGATTGAATTGTAAGATTTTACTTTTTCTTGCTTTTGTTTTACAGATTTTTGAGGATATTTAACTTAATTCTGTAAGTTATGGTTGTATTGGTTTAGGTTTTTGTATATTGTACTTTTAAAGGATTGTGATCTTGTATGTTTTGGTTGTTTTAAAAGCCCAACTAGGGACAGGAGTTGAGAATTAGCTGTAGCTAAAACTCTACATGCAACACATCGGATTCATGAACTGTATTGAAGCTATGTTAATTGCATTGTCCCTATTAAATAAAAACAATTAAATTAAATTAAATTAATAATTACAATTAAAATGACCTAATATTTGTTAGCAAACTCTTTGTGCTGGCTGTAACGTAATTCCCATCCAGAGTCATATGTGTGTTTTAAAGTGAGTTCTTTTTCCTTCTGCCTTTTTTCAGCTCATTGTGAAAGTAAGCTTTAGTGTGAAAATGGAGGAAGTGGAAAATGTTTTTGTGAATCTGATGGAAGCATGTTAACACCAACATTTAGGCCTATGTGGAAATGAATAAGACGATGGAAAGAAATTACCTAAGTCAGGAGAGCTGTAGCCTGTGAGCTCCTTAATATGCTGTAATAATATCAGCTAATCAGCAAATAAAATCTCATTCTCGGGGCAACCCGTACGCACGGGCTATAATCCCTGATACAGCGGCCATGAGTTCAAATCCAGCTCATGGCCCATTGCTGCAGGTCCTTCCCCTATTCTTCTGTCTGTCTCTTTTGCTGCTGTCATGTCAACGAAGCCAAAAAAGGCCAAAAAATATAATTAAATATAATTCTGATGTGTTGTGCCATGGACTCCAGCACTCCACTCTGTAAAAGATATGTGGGATGATGGATGGATGGAAATAATGCACTTCTTGCTGACTGATCATGGAGTAAACTACACATTACGAGGACACACGTAGTATACACAAGTTCCTTTGTACATACAAACATGCAAAGACAGTGTTGAAGCAAACTTCAACTGCCCTTTTGGGCAGTATGCCCACTGTTAACCTGCAACACCCATTCCTTTAAACAGATTAAAGCCAGCTGCAGGTCACAGACATGGATTTATAGTTCCATCCCTTCAGATGACATTATATTGACTCACATTTATATCATTAGTACTTATTGTAGCCATAACCAGTTTGCCTAAATGTAACCACACCCTAACCTTAAGTCAAGTCTTTGTACAGAAATAGAATAATTTGTGTTGTGGGTACTTACTTACATCCCTAAAAGGCAAACAGGTCACCACTATGTGACTGTGTCAAAACATTTATGCAGCCACAACATAAGTATGGGACACACACTCACACACACAGTTCCACCAGCATTTTCATCCCCTTCAAATTAATCCCACAAACCAGCAGAACTTGTTTATATTCCACTGTGGTGAATTTACACTTGGGGGTAACTGTTTTAAATTTGTCATTATTTGGGCGAGCATGTTGTTACAGTACAGGAGGTGTGGGGAGGAAACATGCAGCTCTGATTGGACCCAGGCTCACCATGCTGATTAGAGTGATAAAATAGGTCAATCTGCAATGGTGGCATGTTTCAGATGTAATTCATGGAGCTTTATTAAAGAATCCCTGATGAGGCACACGGTTACAGTGTGTTGGGAATCATTGTGTGCATGGGGTAAGAAAAACTGGAATTGCCTCTGAACCACCAGAGCTCATTAAACACAAATTAGCACATTTAGAGTGATATACACTACAGAGCTCGTGCTTTGGCTTGTAGTGACCATGTGCTGTAACACACAGTACAGCCCCTTTTCATGCTGCCTTTGAAGAAACCCATGAAAATTTATTTGTTGATCTCAGCTATAACGTCCAGTAGAGATGAAGCTGTGAATGACACAAATGTGTTGACTTTGTGTTTCTGCAACAAGGAAATGCTCCATTTTTTATTTTTTCAATTTTGTCTTTAACTTCCTCTCTACACCAGAATCTGAACTGTGTTGCATTGTGTGGAAGGTGATCTCCTTATGCCTGCATTTCAGGAAATATCTGAGCAGTTTTGGAATAAGAAATACCTAAGAAATTCAAACTCAAGGAAAAACCTCAAAAAATTAAAATCAGATCAACAAATTAAACAAAAGGACAGTGGAGATAACTGGGGTAAAGGAGAGACGGAACTAAGACAAACCAATCTTCGTTCACAAAAGGGGCAAGGAGCAGGTTCAGGCAGGCTATGGGCAGGATCAGGACGGCGACTGTGTTGCCGGTGTAGGACAGACAGGCATCAGTGGCTAGGAGAGGCTGGCAGGATATAGGCCGGGGACCAGCAGGGATACGGGGTGTGAATGTCTATGGTCTGGCAGGGTGTGGTGGAATGAACTAGGCTTTTATGTGTCAGGGTGACTGTTTACAGGTGAGCAGCTGTCTCCAGAACCTGCAATTAGGCTCACTGCATGCAGGCTGGAATGACAGAGAGGGAGAGGGGGAGGGCAAACAAGGCCGAGAGGGAGGGAGAAAGAGAAGGAGAAGAAGAGAGGGAGAGAAAGGGAGAAAGGAAGAGGGAGACAGGCAGGGGCTGAGGCCAAGGCATGACAATATGATGCACAACAGAAATTCTTCTACATTCTTCTATAGATCCATTTTCCTCCACAGTGCTGAGATCAGATGGTTGTGTTTTAAATGTGTTTATACCAATATAATGTCAGAACAGAAGGTGGTTGAATGTAGCTCCTCAAAACTTGCAATACACAGTGGAGACTCATTATTCAAAATGACATTTTACTCTGCCAAGGAACGCGGTGAAGTGACGATCAGTGTTGGTTTGTCTGTCTGTCCGTCTGTCTGTTCGTAACATTACTAAAAAATGGATTTGGATAAAATTTTTAGGGAAGGTCAAAATGACACAAGGACCATATGATTAGATTTTGGCAGTGATACAGCTTATAGTCTGGATCCACGGATTTAAAGATTTCTGTTTGATTGTGTGATACCAGCACGGCGTCACTGTAACTTTGACAACAAGGGAACACTATGTCAGCTGCCTGCTGATGAGCACATGATTGCAATCCTACTACATATCCACTGCTGTGGACTTATAGAGACTTATCGGATATGGTGTTTCTGAGTCCATCAATTCCTCTGGCGCACAACATAATTAGGTAACATTCGGTATCCTTACATAACGTACACATGCATAACACACTCCTGTGCTCAGCGCAAGGGCATTTTGTTTCAGGTTACATCTGTGTTAAATGGCCACGTTTTATGTCGCCGTGATTTCTGATCATCAATAACAAATAAATAAATGCTGCATTTCTTAAAAAAAAAAAAAAAAAAAAGCAGCATTTCTGACAATGCCATTTGGAAGAATGAACAGCCTTGCCAGAGTACTGCAGAGTGTTTTTCTTGTTCAATAATGTAATCATATCCAATGTAATAAAATGAAAAGTTTCAGTTTAATTTGTTTTTAAACATCAGTGTCAGATTGACCCACTGACAGTTTGTGGCAACTGTAAATGTTGTTGATGAGTTATTAGCTATACCTGCACCACTGAATTATTGTTGAGGCTGAAGACGGTGTTTTAGATCACAACCTCTTTTCACAAATATTGGCATTAATTTCCAGCTTTCAGAAATCATCGGCAGGACCCAGACTTTAAACTTTAGTTCAAGATATATTAGTAACACACACATAATACACTCGTGCATTCTTTAGCTTTAAAGAATGTTAAGTGCTGCTTATCATATCTAAACATTGAAGCAAGTTTAAAACAGCTGGCTTTGGTCAACTTGCTTATTGAGAGTCACAGTATTACTCTCATCTAGGTATTGTCAAATTTCACATTTGATGCACCCATCTATATCTGACACCACAAGATGTCTTTAAGTAGAAGGAAGTGTGAGCAGAGAGGATAGAGGCTCAGCTAGATTAGCTGAACTGTAAACACAAACACAGAGGTATCAAATGGATCTGAGGAGAAACCGAATACATCATGGTTCGAGTCCACTGAAAAGGCAAAGTTAATCCTCCTGTCTCATTGGCCGTAAGTTCAAGATACACATCATGCTCAGCTTGTGTTGTTTTTAACAAGTGCATCTTACTAAGTTAAAGGGGAAATAAGTCAGATTTTTGCTGGCCTAGAGCACTAAATGATGCACTGTATACATTATCATCACTTTACATTTTAGCTCAGTATACTTTAAATACTTTCCCCACTATCCAACAGCAGTGTACTTTACTTTGAGAACAAATACACTATCAACCGTGTGACCTCCGCTGCCCACTAACCTTAAAGGAGAAAAGCATTTGTCCTTCTTGAAGGCCAAACTAAATAAACTAAGGTGCTGGAACTCAGACTGCAGGGAAAGAAAGAGAAAGAGTGACGGAGTGCACAAACAAGCCTGTGGGTAAAACGCAGAGAGAGAACAATAGAGCAAAGGTTTCGGTCATGGAAGGCTTGAGGAGGAGGAAGAAGATGGCTGGTCAGGTCAAGCTGGTTCTGTTATCATAACAGCAGCTGAAACAGTGCCAATTTGGAAAACAAAACAGAGATGTGAATGGAAGCACAGAGGACACTAGCAGCTTGATACTCTGATCAGCAGCAGGGAAAACACTAATTAAATGTGGACACAGGTGTAGAGCTGAGAAGGTATTTAATGGTTTATGGTCACCAATGAGCAGTAGCATACATTGCTCATTTTAGAATTTTAACTCTAATCTTTCTTTTTAGTTGTTCTTGATGATTCCCTCTTGTTTTTATTTAAGCTTCTTAGCATATTTGCATAAGTCCATAACCCGTACACCTGACACAAAGACACAGCCAGACAGGAATTTTGAACAACAATTAATATATTTATCTACCCATTTTCTTCTGCTTATCCGGGGCTGGGTTGCAGAGGCAGCAGATGAAGCAGGTCATTCAAGACATTCGTCCTCCCAGCAATGCTTTCCAGTTCTTCCTGGGGGATCCCAAGTTGTTTCCAGGCCAGACGAGATATATAATCCCTCCAGCGGGTTCTGGGTCTTCCCTGGGGTCTCCTCCCAGGCAAACATGCTTGGAAAACCTCCAAAGGAAACCTGCCTGGAGACATCCAAATCAGATGTCCAACCTACCTCAACTGGCACCTTGGACGTGAAGGACCAGTGGCTCTACTCTGAGCTCCCTCCGGATGTCCAAGCTTCTCACCTTATCTCTAAATGCTGAGCCCAGCCACTCTATGGAGGGAGGTCATTTTGGCCGGTTGTACCCGTGATCACATTCTTACAGTCACTACCCATAGCTGATGACCATAGATGAGGGTTGGAACGTAGATGGACTGGTAAATCGAGAGCTTTGCCTTGCGTCTCAACTCCCTCTTTACCACAACGGTCCAGTACAACCCCTACATTACTGCTGCCACCGCACCAATTCGCCTTTCCATCTCTCCCTCCATTTTCCCATCACTCGTGAACAAGATCCCGAAATACTTAATCTCTCTCGCTTAGGGAAGCAACTCCCCCAACCTGGAGGGAGCGATCCACTGAAAGTCCTTCTCCATAGCTTCTCCAAACTCCTCCCACACCTGAATTCTTGCTTCCGTGACTGCCGCAGCTGCTGCCTTTTTGACGGGCCGGTACCTGTCAGCTGCTTTGAAGGATCCCCAAGCCAACCAGGTTCAAAAGACCTCCTTCTTCAGCCCGACAGCTTCCCTCACTGCTGGTGTCCACCAGCGGGTTTTTGGGTTGCCGCTGCAACAGGCACCAGTGACCTTTTGGCCGCAGCTCCTAACAACCGCCTCTGCTATGGAGGCTTTGAACATGGCCCACTCAGATTCCATGTCCCCAACCTCCCTCAGGATGCAGGAGAAACTCTTCCGGAGGTGGGATTTGAAAACCCTATGATGTCCAGTAGCAGAACACCACTCTCCCAGGAGAACTATGGAGTCCCCAGGTGGCACCCCTTCCAGGACACCACCCAGAAACTCCAAGAATGCCGAATACTCTGAACTGCTGTTCAGTGCAAAAGCACAGACAACAGTCAGAGTTTTCCCCTCCACGACACACAGAGAGGCGACCTTCTTGTCTCCAGAGAGAACTCCAACAAAGCGGTGCTCAGCCGGGGGCTCGTGAGTATCCCCACAGCTGCCCAGCGCCTCACACCCTGGGCGATATCTAGTCGGTAACGCTCCACCTCCCACACTAGCTCGGGTTCATTCCCTGCAAGTCAGATGACATTCCATGTCCCCACAACCAGTCTACGCCACCAGGGCATAAACAACTGACAGTCCCAACCACATTAAGAAGACAAGAAATTCCACAAATTTACCTTGACAAGACACATATGTGAAGTGAAAACATTTCAGGTGACTTCCTCATGAAGCTCGTCGAGAGAATGCCAAGACTGTGCAACATAATAATTGATGCAAAGAATGGCTATTTTGAAGAATCTATAATGTAAGACATGTTTTGATTTATTTCACACTTTCTTATTTACTACATAATTCCACGTTTTCATTCATTTTAATGCTCTCAGTGAGAATCTACAATATAAAGAGTCATGAAAATAAAGAGAAAACATTAAATGAGAAAATGTGTCCAAGCTTTTGACTGGTAGTATATATTTCTCAGTGTAATTAGAAAATTCCTACTATTGAACCCATGTTAAACTCCATATGATAGGGTATAGAGTTATATACATTATTTGCTTGGTGTCTCTTATATTAGTGTTTTTAGTTATCATGTGTGTCTTATTAGACAGAAACAGGATAATATTTGAATAACACACAGTCAAACCAGTGATATCCACGTCATTCTCTCGATCAAAGCAGCAAATCATGAAACACTGTGATGCACAACAGTATGCTACACATTCATGGCATTTATAATTGTAGCATATTACAGAAGGGTGTCTGGTAAAACATTTTAAAAGCAAAGAATATGAGGCCCAGAGCATGGCTGACATTTCTGAAGTGAATATCTAATATTGAATGATTCATTTAGACTTAACAGAAGATAATGAGGTGACATTTCAGCATTAGTTGTCTATTAAATCCAGATGTGTTCACTTCCTCATGCTGACCCATGGAAGGCCATCTGTGGTTGAAACTTTACGAGTCATCTCTACACAAAAGAAATGTCTTTTTTATAGTGCAGAATTTCCTCCTTACCTTTTCTGTCTCTCTTCACCAGACGGCATGAAAGACACTCACTGTATCTACCTGAGAACAGAAAGAAGGAGGAGTTGTGGTTTTGAAGTCTGATATAGTGCCTGTATATATTAACAAACTTATTAGCAGTGACACAACAGACACTCTTGTTGTTCTCAGTCACTTCAGTGCAAACATAATTCTCTGATGTACTCACTTTAGACTAGAAATTACAACCATAACCTACTGCACTTGCACTGTGCTGTGCTGTGATCTGTGAATATGAGCTTACAGGGCTCTCTGAAAGCTCAACTCCAGCAGTGAGGAAAGAAACTTGTGAAGGTATGAATGCTTGGCCTGTCTGACCTCAACCTCTATTATCCTATTAATGATTTTGTCAGTAAGAGAATAATGGCTGAATGCCAGCAGACCTAGGAACAGCAAAAAAACAGCAATTTTTAACTTTTATACTCCAGATTTGTGCATATGTTGTTACACTGGAGAAAATATTGGATATTTTAAGCTCAAAGGCTCATTAAAAACAAGCAAGAAGACTGAAGTGACATGTAAAGACATTTATGAGTAATAAATATATCTGTACTGTCACATGTAATATTGTCCTTTTATACTACTTATTATTTCATTACCAAACACAGATGCTGTTAAAGTGGTCCCTTGAGGGTCTAAGATGCTAAAGGTCCCATGAGTCCTGATAACCTTAGTGCTAGTCGCCTTATGATTGAAATGTTAATTTTGTCACTTTCTGATTTAAGCATCTTTTTAACATGATGTCATCAATGCAACAAATACAATAAATCCATCTTTTCTTAGCCTGGCCTAATGGATGCAGTCAGCTGGCAGTTTATTAAGGTCTTTCAGTCATGCACTCCTTTCCATTAATCTGATGGCATTTGAACATAGTGGCTTCATGTTTGAATGAACACTCCACTCACTTTTCTGTAAAAGTTGTGACAGTTTTCATTGTCACCATGTCACAAGTCAGAAGTACATGCAATCAAAGTAACAGATAGACATGCTCAAGCAAAGTAACTGAAGCAATGTGAGGACTTATTCCACATTTTAGCACCAATATTGGCCCAAAAGTGTCACAGACAACAAAAGACACAGATAGGATTTGTTGCACTTACTTTGATCTACAATTTCACATCTAACAAAAGCTAAAATGTCAATAATAAAAAAAAGCTAGTGTGACGAAGGTAGATTATGTAACAGGTCTGATTAATGAGACTCACCAATAATAAATATAATCCAGGTTTGGACAAAAGGTTAACCACAGCTGAAATTTAGTCTGTTGCTTTTAAACTGTTTGTAGTCATTCCTCTGACTTTATTAAATCCAACATCAGAAAGCAGCAGGATCCATATGAGCATCACCAAAGAATTGTGGGTATTTACGTACAACACTGTCATAGTAATAATTATAAATTATTCCCAGGATTGGTCAGGATCTAACAGCGAGTAACATTGAGTACTTTACTTCACAGCAGATAGGTGACCTATCACTCACAGTTCATCAGCTGCAGTGAAATCATTTGGTAAATCATTTATTATTATTATTATTATTATTATTGTCGGGAAAGTTGTAGTTAGATTATCATAACCAAGGACACAAGTTTCAGTGTTTCAGAAAATGTATAAAGTCAAATAAATTCACTGCCACCATTTTGGTCCCACAGGGCATCCCCAGAGGAGTTTTAGCGGCATAAAAGGGACCAAAGTGATATTAGGCAGGTGGTCATAATGTTTTTCCTGGTTGGTGTACATCAGTGCCTGCATGACGGACATTACATGTGTACAGGAAATAAGATGTGCAAGATACAAACTAATGTTGGCTCTGCAACAGTCAGCCATTTCTCAGTTGTGAGACACAGTGAAACCCTCTAAGACCAACTGACAGCAGACATTATTACTTGTTATTGAAAGGCTACATCCCAACGGCAAATGTTAATCCCCATAACTAATGCTTAAACATGCACACAAACCATCCTTCACAGCTGGATTAGACTGTATCAATTACCCTACCCATTGCCTGATAGTGGTCTTGTGGGGGAATAATTCATGATCTAAAAATGAGTATAAATTAATGCAAAGCAGCAACTATATATATATATATATATATATATATATATATATATATATATATATATATATATATATATATATATATATAAATATAAAAAAGTTGCAGTTATACGCTATATTGCCAAAAGTATTCGCTCACCTGCCTTGACTCGCATATGAACATAAGTGACATCCCATTCCTAATCCATAGGGTTCAATATGACGTCGGTCCACCCTTTGCAGCTATAACAGCTTCAACTCTTCTGGGAAGGCTGTCCACAAGGTTTAGGAGTGTGTTTATGGGAATTTTTGACCATTCTTCCAGAAGCACATTTGTGAGGTCACACACTGATGTTGGACCAGAAGGCCTGGCTCTCAGTCTCTGCTCTAATTCATCCCAAAGGTGTTCTATGGGGTTGACGTCAGGACTCTGTGCAGGCCAGTCAAGTTCATCCACACCAGACTCTGTCATCCATGTCTTTATGGACCTTGCTTTGTGCACTGGTGCACAGTCATGTTGGAAGAGGAAGGGGCCAGCTCCAAACTGTTCCCACAAAGTTGGGAGCATGGAATTGTCCAAAATGTCTTGGTATGCTGAAGCATTCAGAGTTCCTTTCACTGGAACTAAGGGGCCAAGCCCAGCTCCTGAAAAACAACCCCACACCATAATCCCCCCTCCACCAAACTTTGCACTTGGCATAATGCAGTCCCACAAGTATGGTTCTCCTGGCAACCGCCAAACCCAGACTGGTCCATCAGATTGCCAGATGGAGAAGTGCGATTGGTCACTCCAGAGAAGGCGTCTCCACTGCTCTAGAGTCCAGTGGTGGCTGCTTTACACCACTGCATCCCACGCTTTGCATTGCACTTGGTGATGTATGGCTTGGATGCAGCTGCTCAGCCATGGAAACCCATTCCATGAAGCTCTCTGCTGAAGCACTGTTCTGGAGCTAATCTGAAGGCCACATGAAGTTTGAAGGTCTGCAGAAAGTTGGCGACCTCTTGGCACTATGCACCTCAGCATCCGCTGACCCCGCTCCGTCAGTTTACGTGGCCTACCACTTCATGGCTGAGTTGCTGTTGTTCCCACACACTTCCACTTTCTTATAATACAGCTGACAGTTGACTGTGGAATATTTAGGAGCGAGGAAATGTCACAACTGGATTTGTTGCACAGGTGGCATCCTATCACAGTTCCACGCTGGAATTCATTGAGCTCCTGAGAGCGACACATTCTTTCCCAAATGTTTGTAAAAGCAGTCTGCATGCCTAGGTGCTTGATTTTATACACCTGTGGCCATGGAAGTGATTGGAACACCTGATTCTGATTATTTAGATGAGTGAGCGAATGCTTTTGACAATATAGTGTTTATATACATATATATGAATAAGTCCATGTGTTCAAAACATTTACAATATTTGGTTTTAAGTAAAACATAATTGAGGGTGGAAAGCCACAGGAATTTTGATGCACAAGCAATGCAATTCTGATTGAGTGGTCAGACCACAATTAGTTGAAAGAACACAAAGTGCTGGATTGGTGGAGCTGTGAAATGACCAATGAACAGTTGATCAAAAACTTATCAGAACAATGCATTCTGACTTCTGGATTTTACACCTCTGAAAAGTTATCACAGTACACATTAAAAAGTGAAAAGGGCCTGTGGATATCAGTGGGTACATTTGTAATACAAGCAAATTCAGAGCATCGCAGGAGGCAACAATTTCTACTAGAAAATATAGATACATAGAATTAATTCATTCCCCCAGTTATGGCAGGAGACTTGAGGATGATTAGGTTTAGAAACAGGTGTTTGGTTAAGATTACAAATCGGTAAAAACCTGATCTGTTCCTACTCAGGCTCCTACACCATAACCATAAAATGCATTTTACTTTAGTAGTTGCTAGAGGTAAATGCTGTATCACAAGATGGGAAATGTAGGAAAACAAATTAAATACATTGTTAGTGAATCATTTACTATGGTCACTTTCAATATTTGGCACCCAGCAACAACGTTACAGTTGTGGTATAACCTTGAATGCATTACAATCCTCTGCGTTTATTTGCTGTTACAGTATAAATATAATTCCCTGTAGACAGGATTGAAGCACTATTTCCACATGCAAGCTAAAGTAATGGAGTTTTATCATTGTATTAAGTATTGTGGTTAGTCAAACTTCAAGCATGTCTGAAGTACATAAAGGCCTGGATGGCACGTAATTATGTTACGAATTCCAGGTGGCTCAGGCGCAGGAAAAGGAACAGACAGATTCAAAATGCAAGTAAAAGGTTTATTTGCACAGTCTAGAACAAAAGAACTACAAGTCACAAGACTATGAACTACAACAGGAAACGCTCGAGGCAGAAACGAATCATAAAGCTCAGGAAACTACTAGTGACCACTAGAAGCAAGGAAGACAAACAAACTAGCACTAACTCACAGTGGGTAACACCCAGGCAAGAAAGTTCAAACTCTAAATACTATAATAACAGAACCAACACACAACTCAAAGCGAAGCTAATCACGTTAAGCTCTGAAAACTTACTGAAACGGCTGATTCTACAAATGTACTAAACTATTACACTAAGAGGAATAAACTAAACTGTAGCTCACAAAGAAACAAAAGCGAGATGCTCAGAGTGGGATCTAGCATATCTGGCAGGTGGTTCTTGGCTGCTTGTTTGAAGTCCAGATAGAGAATGGCAGGAGGCAGGTTCTGAAGATGGACGCCAGGTGTGAGGTAAACGGCTCAGGTGAGAGAATCCAGGCTCGGAACTGGAACTGGAGATGGTGGCGGAACACAGAGGAAATGAAGCAGATGGACCCAAACTGGAACGAAGGAGGACAAACAGGATTACTAAAGAGTCTCAAAAAGATACTGAGGCTAGAGCAACAAGCAGTGTGTGGTTACTGGCTGTGTCACGGTCCGGTGCTGATAGGTGAGTGGCGTCTGCTTATATTGTAGTGAAGGAGGGCTTGATTGGCAGCTCCTCAGCTGCTTCTGCACCAGCCGATGATGATCACAGATGAGGAACACCTGCCGCAGCACCAACCTGAGAAGGAAAAAGAAAGGCGGAGAGAGAGGGAGGGGCACTATCTGGGCCTGGCAGCAGCCAGCCTGACAAATTATCTTTATTTAAATTCAAAACTAAGATTATTGTATCTGGCCATAAACACTTCAGAAACACACTATCTAACCAGATAGTTACTCTAGATGACATTTCCTTAGCCTCCAGTTCTAGTGTGAGGAGGCTTGGAGTTATTTTCTATCGGGATTATATCCTTCAACACATATAAAACACATCTGTAGGACGGCCTTCTTTTACCTATGTAATATCGTCAAAATCAGAAACATCCTGTCTCAGGGTGATGCTGAAGAACTAGTCCATGCATTTATAACTTCTAGGCTGGACTATAGTAATTCCTTATTATCATGATGTCCTAATAATTATCTTAAAAACCTCCAGCTGCAGCCAGAGTTCTGACAGGAACCAGACACCCTTGCTATATGTAAGATTAGGCTACAGCTTGTAGTTAGGGTTGCTCAGGGTCACCGAACAAAATTTAAAGTCATTACAGCTCACATTCCCGAATGAACTTGAAGTTGCTATAATGCAGTGATAAGGTCTCTCTCCAGAAAGTTTTGCCATTGTTAACATCTTGACTCATTCCTGACTTGCCACATTCATATCCCTTTGTTGTGTTTACTTGTACCCCATCACCGTGATTGCTGTTGTTGTTGATGGACCACCTGGTTTCACGACAGTTCACACCTTGAGGCATGGGAGTCCTGAGTTGTTAATGGGCCATTAGCCATGTGAGCTGGAGTGACTAGAAATTCTGGAACTTCCCATTAGTCAGAACTGAAGAAGCCTCTTGGATAAGATGCGAAACGTCTTCGAGAATCTACAAGTCCAGTTGATTTCAGTGCTCCTACTATTACACAGACATGATACACATTTTTAGATTTAGCATTACTCTCCAACGTCCACTGCATACAATACAAATGAATAAGAATACATGTCCTCACTGTAAAAACAGAACTTGTCAAATAATTACCATGTTTTAATTAATGCAGTGATAGCTATCCATACATCCAAAGGTCCAGTGGAAAGAGGAACTACTCATAGATAATTAAGCATACTTTCTATAGTGCCATAATTTTTCAAAATGTAAGCAAATATAGACTTAAGAGAATGGGATTCAAATTGTTCCCTATATCATTAGTAAGAAATTCCAATCACAGCACTGTATTGTTTTTTTCTTGAACATTCCAAGTGAACTGCAGCTCCAAACTTAGAGTGACTTATCCCCAATTGGAATATTGAGGGTGAAACTGTCTGAGGTTCATTCTGTACACAGGGTTTAAGGAATAAAACACCTGGAAGGTTTCAGTACTTTACAGACTCAGTATCAAACATTGCATGATGTGTAAATATGTCTTCTTCTTGTATGTGTGTGTGTACTGTTTTCTTCTCTTTGACACACCAAAACCACAACATCAGTGGGCGAGCAGCATTGTTAAAAACTGTGTTTGGTGAGTGTGTGTGGTTGCCAGGTACCCCAGCAGTCTCATTATTGTGGTTATGTGGGACATGCGGCTGCAAACGGAGAAATCTTTTTTTTTATTGATTGACCTCCCTAAGTGTAACTTGTGGAAATACACTTATTGATCCAGAAATACACAGTACTCCTATATTGCTGCTGGTCTCTCATTTATTGTGACACACTTCTCCCAGATCTCTTTCCGTTTCTTCTCTGGTGCACTTTCTTTTCTAATTCCCTCTCTGTTTTAGTCTTGTAAGCCTTAACCAGACAAAGAAGAATACCGATTAACCTTGGGAGAGGAGAAATTGAGTGAGGTGCAGTTTGAAGTGTAAATGGACTGAGATTAGGTTTTAGGACCTATCCTGGCTGGGAACTAGAATATAGGTTCTGATGCAATCCTTTGAATTTTAACAAGGCACAAGAGGAGAGTTGGGAACAAAATATGACCAGGTGGATGTTTGAGTCTAATTAAAATTAAGTGAACCTGAAAATGTTAGGTGTTAGCTAACTAATTATTTTTGTTAAAGTAAATGCTCCTGTATATGAATCTCTAAACTGTTACTGAGATTGGGGCACTTAATCAGCTTTTACCAGATAATAAACATTATTCAGCATCTTTTGATGCCCATCAGGCAACTGTCTGGACAGAATTACATTAATTTGGGGATTTTTGAATGAGCACTTTTCTCTGAAACAAATGCTATTAGGGGAAATTAAATGTTACATTCCAAGTATTTTGTAGCCAGGATTACTGCTTCATAATTGTATGCCTCTGGAACAAGTCAAGCTGCAGTTTAAATCCATGTCTATCCAGACTATAATACATTTAGTGAAGACTATAGTGTAGTATTTAGCAGTAGTATTTGGCAGTTCATTGACATGTATGACTCCAGTGAATAATTTCCAGTGAGAAACATGCTGTCTTCACTTAGAGACTACGGATGTTGCCACAAAGAACAAACAAATCTTAAAATGTAGATGCTTTAAACATCTACAATCTAGTCACCATAGTATCAAGATGGCATCTAAGATTAGTGTCACCAATTTAGTATAAAACTAAATGTGAAATAAGGTCACTCTTTGGCTCCTGTGTTACAGTGCTGAATGATGGCCAGAAAAGGGATTTTGCACAACATTATGATATCATGAAGGTCACCTTTGACCATCAACTTCTAATCAGTTCATCTCTAAGTCCAAGTGGATATTTGTGTCAAATTTGTAATGAATTCCATCAAGGCATTCTTGAAATATCAAGTTCACAAGAATGGGATGGATGGACAGACAACCTGAAAACACACTGTCTCCATGAATGAATACTGCCAGTGTGGATGCAGAAATATCCTTTATGACAACAAATCTGGTTCCTAAGTGTGATGACAGCCGCAGTGTTCCTCCTCAGTGGGAGCAATAAGGACGAAGTGCAGAGGTCTGAATATTGGCAAGAGTGTCAGTTGGCTGATGTTTCTGTGCATGACCAGGCATGAGAAGGCGAGCTCAGAGTGAGACTGAGAGGATTATTGGCCGGCATAAACCACCAAAGTCAGGGTCAAAGGTCCTGCTGCAGTTACAGTACAGGTAGAGGACAGAGTGTTTTATCCATCTTTTTAAACTTTGTGTATGCATCTAGATTAGTGTGTTTACCTTGTGTGCATGCTGCTCTAAAACAAACTTGGATATTTTCACTCCGCCAAGGAATGCGGTGGAGTTAAGTGATGATCAACGCTGGTTCGTCCGTCTGTCTGTCTGTCTGTCTGTCTGTCTGTTGGCAACATCACTCAAAAACAGACTAACAGATTTGGATGAAATTTTCAGGGAAGGTCAGAAATGACACAAGGACCAAATGATTAGATTTTGGCAGTGACGAGATGGTGCCACCTGTGCTGTGTGTACAGGCGTGTTGTTTTGGAGCAACAACACTCCAGCTCACAACTTTCCTCTTTTCTTGATTGATTTAAACATTTGAGTTTTTGTGCACATTGATATAAAGCTTCATAGTTTATAGATATGACCCAGAATGGGAGTTACCCCCCTTGTTTCTGGGTGAGCAGAGAACATTTTGAAATACCCTGGTAGGTCCAATCCAAATGTTGTTCAAATTTTAATCTGAATGCTAGGAGTTGATTGAGATAAACAGCTGGTGGCAGCAGTTCCCCAGTTATGTGTCATTAATAATTTGAACCCCAAAACATTATTCATTCTGAATTCATCTGCCTTTAGAAGGTAGACAGCACTTCATACAAAGTAATTTGTCTCAGACTGTCTAGACTGGCTGTTCAACTCACAGACTGGACTCAAGTAACACTCATCATTTAAGTTGATGGATGTACTCTTTGTCAGGTGTATCCAATAACTTTTCAAGACTTGTATTCACCAAATCAAATTCATTTGACACTTGAAGACTTTGTTAGGATGTGCAGACAACCTGGTACTTGCAAGATGTCTGCTTTGTGCATTTAGAGGAGGCAATCATAAGTTTTCTTCTCATCTTTTAGCATCAGCCTAAACCATGCATCAAACAAATCTGTTACTTGCCCTTCATCTTATAGCTGTGACCATCCTTCCTGTGATGCTCTTCCAGAAGTCTGATGGCTCCACATGACGTTATAATCATGTCATCTAAATCAAATCCCGGTCTTTTCTGTTTTAATGAGTGCTGCGTGACATCGTGAAACACTTAACCGCAGCCCTCTACAAGAAAATCCACTTCGCTATTCATCAGCTATCTGGACATCAGATTTGTCTCTCTAATCAGCATTCAAGGGCCTAATGGACATTCCTTGGTTTCTGCAAGACTATCAAATGAGAGAAGAGGGAGGTTTTAATCTCTCCAATTACTCTGTATCTCCTGGTAATACAATCAACCCAGGAAGGCACAATGGCAAGCCTTCAGTGACTGCAAATCAAAAACAAATGCCTGGGAATTGTGCATTGTCTGCTGTTCTGTGCTCTCAGCTCTTTGCTGGTAAAGAGAGAGAGAGAGGGTGAGAGAGGAAGCTGGTGAGTGGGAATAAAGGGATAGTTGAGAAAAAAATACGTAAATGAGTCAGATGAGGGAACTGATAAAAAGTTTTTTTGGAATGGAATACCATACCACCATGAAATAAGATTTTCTGCCCCAAATCAAGAAAATGCTGGAGCTCCGATCATCAGTTTTCCTTCCCCCTTTTTTCTTTTTTACCTTTAATCTAATTTGAAGGTTTTAATGGGAGTAAGGAAACGATTTAGGGTTGCTGGATCTCACTCATCTCTCATTGCCTGAATGCTCATAGATGTAATTGTGATCCTGCATTTATGGAAAGTGCTTTCTTCGCTGGCTGCTCTCCTGTCAAAATAGTGGTTTTGGATGTGAGGATTTGAGGTGGGCCTCTCCTGGCACTACTGTTCGCCCAAACCCTTCGCTTTTTACACCCCATCTACTGACTCACTTCATACCAGAGCCAGAACCACAAAGACAATTAGAAGCAATAAGTGCAAACAGAATATGAAGACGAGGGTGGCGAAAGATCGAAAAGAGATGAAAATGGTAAGAGAGAAGGGAAAAACAGACTGGCAGGGAGTCAGGTCAGAGTTTTGCAGAGTCCCACTTTTCCTGGAAATCAGATGCTCTCTGTGTCACCCTCTTAGTGCTGTGGCCCACCCTCAGATCAGCTAGATCCAGTCTGTAAGGCCAGCGAATCAAGCCATCTCCCTTTGTTCTCTCTTCTTCTCTTATAGGCCTTCCATTACTCCATCTTCAATTCTGTTAAATTCAATTTTATTTATATAGCACCAATTACAATTCAGATTGTCTCAAGACGCTTTACAGAACCCGTATGCCTGAACCCCCAGAGCAAGCCCTAAGGCAGCAGTGGCAAGAAAAAAACTCTCTTTTAACAGGAGGAAACCTTGAGCAGAATCCGACTCATCTGTCGCTGGCCGGCTGAGTTGAGAGGGACAGAAGAGGTAGAGGGGGAGGGGGAGGGATGGGAGAAGATGGGGTGTGGGGGACAAGAAAACATATAACACACATTGTAATACATGCATGATAAGAGTAACATAGATGATACAAAGCACAAGTCAACACTGAAACTGATTCATAGGTTTACTGTTAGAATGTAAGGCTCTGGCATTAAATATACTACATATATAGCTGGTAAGTAAGATGCAAACAGTGTGTAGATGAGCATATCATGCATAGTAAGGACAATGCAGACTAGATTGGTGGAAATGGGCAGCTGGAAGCAATGGACTGGAGGAAGGACAGCAGCAGCATCCCACATGGACATGATGGACCTGCATACTGCTTGACCTGTAACATTCCACTTTAACCTCAGGAATGACTACATACATTGAAACTATGGAATGATGATGTTTGCTGCTGTTACTGGGAGAGAACAGCTGATAAGGAGTGAAAGAGAAGTCGGGGAAAAAAGTTGAGAAGACAGACAGAGAAAAACTGGTTGCGAAAATGCAAAAAGGCAAAGGGAGACTTAAACAGTGCTTAAAGGTCTGCAGAGGTCCAAAACAATATATACAAATGAAAGAAGATGACACAGCACATGATCCCATCCACTGCAATTCATAGACCAAAGACCTGCAGCAGCAAGACCTACCTGAGCCCGTGAGACCGAGGAGATGTTGTACCTGTTCTGGTATTTAGGCTCCTCTGAACTGAATGAACCTGTGAAGGTATGTAGGGTAGATCCCAATATATGTATATATATATATATATATATATATATATATATATATATATATATATATATATATATATATATATATATATATATATAAATAAAAAAAATATGTAATGCGCTCTCACTGCAGAATGAAGAAAAAAAACTGACTAGATACAGAGATTTACCACAGACTTCCCTAAAATAATAACAATATAAAAACAGTCTGTTACAAGTTAACTGAAAGTGGCAAAATGTTTGCCTATGGTGGGGATAATTTGTTGGTAACCACAGCGATGGTGGAAAAGCTCCAGGTGATGCTAATTACTCCCATCCATCTTTTTTAGCTCTGCCGCTAAAGCGAGTTAGCAGAGGCCTTGGAGCAAATCACACAGAGTACAGGTAGATAAATAAATAAATGCTTGATTTAGAGGATAAATCTTCTTCTTCTCCTGGGCAACAAGGTGGAGCTCCAGCTCAGCTTTACAGCAGTGCGTTTGTCATCCCACTGACTCCAGCATGAATAGAACAAAGGTCCTGTGTAAGATTTCCCTCGGGTATGTAACACTGCGGAACAACTTGGCTTGTGTATACACTACTATTTACATGTAATTGCTGCGGTACTTTTTAAGGAAGTACTGTTATATGTATCTCCCCTCAGCAATGAGTAGATTAGAACAGATTACTGCATGACTTAAAACTACAAAGGGTAATATTTTTTCTGTTTATAATTCAGCAGCAAAGCAGGCTGCACCCTCACTTCACTTCACTACCATACTGTTCCACTAACAGAACCTAAGAAAGTATAAAACAAAAGCTTTGTCCAACATATATATGGTTCAGTTTCCACACAGAGATAGCCTCACAGACACCAAGCTTTTTCTTCCCTTATAAAAAATAGCAGTGGCCATTAAAATACATGGTTATTGTAATGCTGCTTCGGTGATTTAATATTATTTCCATAAAGTTGAGGGCACTAACAGGAGAAGTCAGAAAAAAGTCAAAACTGATGCTGCAGCAGGACCAGATATCTTGCTAATTAGTCCCTAATATGCACCAAACTCCAAAAACACTAAAGACACAATATAACAAATATTATACATACACATATACACAAACACGCACACACACACACACACACACACACACACACACACACACACACACACACACACACACACACACACACACACACACATATATATATATACAAACACAAAATAGACCAACAGCACTTAGGTCAGTACATTTTTGTGCAAGTTGTACAGGAGTGTGTTTATTTTAAAATGATTTATTAATTTCATTTGATATTTGTCATCTTAAATATATCTTCCTTTTCCCATTAACTCATTGCCACTTTCTCTCACTTACCCCTCTGAGCCCCCAAATCCTGCCAGTGGGTTTGAAGATGTTATCTTTGAAAATTACATCATTTATCAGCCAGAAATTGCAAAAACAGAAAGAACTGTTGGATTTGTAACTTTCTCATGATCATTGAACATCTCGCCTATGATATACGATTCCATCAAGAAAAATATCAAATCTAAGCTTCTAAAATAATTTTTTTTGAACAACATTTTTCTATATGTCTGATTTAAAATTTTGGCAAAAGCAAGCTATTTGCTCTTTCCAGATTGTCAAAAAAGCCTAAAATTCTTTGCTTTTTTGGTGGCCTACCAGCTTTGTTTACACAGAGCTGTTCGGAGACAAGTATTGAAACAAATTAAAAATGTTAATAGTTAAATGTCTATCTAGTATTTATAGTCACTATGGTATAGTAATAATGGTAGCATATGTAGGCACTTGCAGGAATGTAGGACATGTTGATTCCAGGTTTTTGTTGAAAAAGAAAAAAAATAATAAAGAAATGTAAGTGTTTAACTTTTCTATACCTGATGGCAATATAACTGTGCCTTACTCCACAGAAGACCATTCTTTATTCTATCTGCTTCTGGTCATGTTTTTTTCTGTTTCCATAGAGGTGCAGGAATTGTATGGCAGTGGAAAAGCTGAGAGACCACAGCGAGTAAAAATGTCACAGGAGCAAAACATGCCCAGACCCTGCTTGGTTACATACACATACAGTTATGAAAGTGGTAAGCCTGCATTAAAAAAGAAAGAAAGAAAAAAATACATTATTAATGTATGTAGCTCCTCTTTGCTGGACGGGTTGTATTCCTCTACCTTTCTTTTTAAAAGAAAAACAAAGGTGTTCTTCTAGATTAAAGTCAGATGACATACTTGTCCAGGTCACAGTATTTAATCTTTTGTGCTCTTTTGTTTCTCCTGAAACTGTTGTGTGATTTTGACAGTGTGCTTCTTTCATCTTGTCAGTCAGGATTTTGGTATATCCATAGTGTTTTGTGGTACCGGTTTCCAACACCTTTTATACTCATGCAGCCTCATGACACTTCCACCTCTGTGCTTCTCAGTGGGGACTATGCATTCACGGAGGTAGCCCTGGACAGGTTCATGCCAAACATGCTGGATCCCATCTGAGCCAAACAAATTAGTCTTGGTCTCATCTGAGTGAGGAATGAGCTCCCAATATTCATTATGCCTTTTTCAGGGTCTTTCACAAATTTTTATCTTGCAGGCCTATTTGGAAAGGTAAGCACAGGTTATTTTCTTGACCACTGTGCATAGAGGCTGATGCTAAAAGAGTCCTTCACAGTGTCTGAACTGTAACAGAAACAGATTTCTACTGCAGTGACCTGCGGTGAGGTTTGTGGCTGTTGAGGCATTGGCTTATTCAGAGTCAGATTTACAAATATATGAAGCCAAAAGAGCAGCTTCTTCATTATTGAACTGGCAGCATGCAAATTGACTACTGGTTATGTTTCATATTGCATCAGCATTCTTTACACACACATAGGTAAGGTACATATCTGACTAAGAAAGAATGTTACAATGTTGCACTTACAGCGGTGAGAGAGAGCAAACAAAGTGCATTGTTCTGCATCGTCCATGTGTTCCAAATTTGATGTTGTAATTCCCCTTTTCATATTCATTCAATTCAAATGAAAGTATAGATTGATGTCCAAAAAACATATTTCAATTTTGAACTTTTTAAATTCTTTTTAATTCTGATGCTTTACTCACTTTTAATACAGACTGTTCGACAAAAGGACAACAAGAAAAACAAAAGAATATTTTAAGGTCAAAATTTTATTTTTAAATATTGAATTACTTTTCTGTTACTCTGATCCCATTTTTCATTAAAACTGAAAACTGTTTATGGTCTTACTTTTATCTGTAAATGAAGTTCATGCGCTTATTCTTGGTGATCTCTGTCACTTTGTTGTCAAAGTCCCCCGTATTTACCTTTAGCTTTAAAAGTCTCTCCACCTCAGTGGAGATTATTACAAGGAGGAAAGTGGTCCTGGATCTGTCCTATTCTGAGTGTATGTTTTTAGTCTTTGCAATGCAGAGAATCATTTTTCCACGGACACTCTTGTAGCTAGTACAGTGAGGGGCAGCTGAAGTAAATTTGTTGCATCACGAACAGTCTGCATCAGATCCTTCTGGACCAAGAAGCTGAGAAACTGGCCAGGAGCCGTCCTGTTTTGAATAAAGTCCAGTTTTGAAAAGTTTTTGAGCTTAGATATATAATCGTCCATTTTGAAAATAACTGCTGCAGTACTCTTGACTTTTTGACGTCTGTTGATGTCTAACTTATTGGTGCGGAGAGGATCTGCGTAGAAGAACAGCAGCAACAAGCGGCTGTCGGGTTCACACCAGCCCCCTTCAGTGCAGCACGGTATTGTCTGCCTCACCTTGTGCCTATTCACTGCAGCTTCATGTCCGATCAGCAACACTAAATACGTCACACATATTCATTAAAGAGGGCTGCACAGTGGCCTGGTGGTTAGCCATTTCGACTTGCAGCTAGAAGATCCCCAGTTTGCGTCCCGGCCCTCCTGGGATCTTTCTGCATGGAGTTTGCATTTTCTCCCTGTGCATGCTTTGGCTTCTTCCCACAATAACTGGTGATTCTAAATTGTCCGTAGGTGTGAATGTGAGTGTGCTTGTATGTCTCTATATGTAGCCCTGTGATAGACTGGTGACCTGTCCAGGGTGTCTCCTGCTTTCACCCTTAGTCAGCTGGGATAGACTCCAGCCCCCCTGCGACCCTATTCACACATCATTTCATAATCATGTTCATGGAGTTCAGTCCATGGGAGATTTCAGGTGTTTTTGTTTGAGTGATCACAGGTTATCTCACTTGTCTTTCAGTGATCATAAGTGTGTTCACTTCTGTTGCACTGGATTTCTAGTTTGAGGTCAGAATTTTCAATCTAATCTTTCTAAAGTATTTGTTTTTGTTTTTTTATGGGAGGAAATAATGTAATTGTTGAAAAGTGATACAATTTTGAATCACTTGACATTGATTTAATAATCCCTTCATTGCAGAATTCCATCAGCTGCTTTACAGTTCAGCTGTGTATTAGGAGTGGATCTGGTTTAACTGAAAAACAAGTTGTTATTGTAGATTCTAACAATTATGGTCCAGAACTGTCAGCGTAAGGGTTGTTCACAGACTGTATATAAGAGTGCTGACCTGACTGCTCCCCAGAGGTGAAACCTAAACATCTCAGACACGGGGGCTGCCATGTTGCATCACTGACATAATTTGTAGCCAGAGTGTGTAGTGGTGACCAAGGGGTGAAAACCAGGAGCTTAAAAATCTATGGGCAAAAATAAAAAACAAAAACAAAAAAAAAACACTGATATGTTCCTAATTAGCTATACATCTTCAAATTATTGTTAATCTTTTATTCAGCTGTGAATGATAAATACACCACGTCTCCACCCATTAGTCACTGCTGTTCAGACACCAAAAGCACAAACACAAGATATTTGATTTCACTTTTGTACACCAACAGAAAGTCTAGTTTAGACAGGATGGTCAACAGGCTGTTTAGTTATGTGTAAGTGGAAATACAAGGTCCATCCCATCAGGTGCTACATGTTACATTGACAGGTGTTATTCACCAACACATTAACTCTCATTATTGCTCCAGTGATCCGTCTGGCATTTACAATGACAAATACTTCTCAGTGTGGACCCACCAAGGTCTGAAATGAAGATCTCAGTGCCCCACACATGCATCACCAGCCCCTGAGCAACCTGCTGATCTTGCAGGAATTTAATATAGTGGATCCATTTTTTAGTGTGGAAAAATAAATCATTTCTCAAATGTCAGCAATTTGCAAACCAGGGAATAAAACTCTGGGTGCCGTTTCTCCAATCTGTGAATGGTATTTTCTCGCCAGCAATTAGGTTATTAGACTGGATGTCCAATTTTTCAAACGGTTAATGGCCTATATCACATTTGGAATGATCACTCAACCTTTAATGGAACACTTTTGTTGCATAATGTTAAGGTGTTTTTTTATTGCCAGACTGTGCTATGCGAATTACAGTTTAATTAATGTCACCATGTAGTAAAAAAAAAAAAAAAGAAAAAGATTTTTTTTTATCATACTTCCTTTTGTGTTTTAAGTCCCACTTCAGTGTGAGGACAAATTGAATTGTTTTCCCAGAGAAATACTTCAGAACCTACTTCATGCTGATTGATGTTGCCCAAGTATATGAAGAAGGAAGAGCTCAATTAGCGTGTGTGTGTGTGTGTGTGTGTGTGTGTGCGTGTGTGTGTGTGTTTGTGTGTGTAGGGGGATGGAGTGTAATTGAGTTAAAGTCTCCCTAGGCCAGAACCGAATTAAGAGCAGATTAGGGGCCAAATGCTGAGTGTGTGAGAGTGTGTGAGGTACCGTTGTATCCCTCCACTGCCTCGTATATGCTAGTCTGAATTGCTCCCCTGTGCACCTTGAGTGTTATGGTCTTAAAAATGTATATTAAATGTGGTTTGAACTGAAATACCTGTTTTATTTCAAATCATGTGTAAAAATGGAATTTGTGGGAGTGTAAAACAGTACGTGGATATTCTAAATAGATGATGAACCTTTAAAAAGACAACGAGGATTGTTACCGTATTGTCAGTTATTAAAAGTACTGTTCTTTGTAGAACCAAGTACTGGTTGATTGAAAGGATATTCTGTCAAAAATACTTGAGTACCGAGTCACCTAAAGAGCCAAACAAACAAGAAGAATGAAACATATTGCTTGATGCTCTCATTCTTCATTTTATACATATAACAACTGTCCATAGACATCTGTATCTTTTTAGTTAAAAGATGAACACCTGTAGTCATATTAACTTTATGTGCTGTTGTAAAAATCCAAAAACATTTATGCAGTAAAGAAAATTTGCAGCTCTCACTGCAGAGGGTGCAGCATACAGACACCAAAACTGATGACAGTGAGTAGGGTCCTAGAGCACTGGTTTTCTGCTAGAGCTGTAGAGAGTAACATGGTTCCTGGAACCTCTTTTTCCAAAGATGAGGCATTTGTTTTACTGCATGTAGAAAATTAATGATATTGTAATGATATTTGATATTACACATACATTATGGGACAACCATGGCTCAGGTGGGAGCACCAGTTTTTCACTAATTGTAAGGTTGGTGGTTTAAACCCAAGACACTGCTCTAAATGGTAGGTGAGCTCCCTGCATGGCAGCTCTGCCATCATATGCAAATATGAGCGTGAATGACAAACACAATGTAAAGCACTTTTTAACCTGACCTATGGAGCTATTTACAGTCAAGAACAAAAGTGTGTTCAATACGCCTTTAAGTCTGAACTTTCCTTGATAGAATAATTGAAACCCATGTGTTATAATAAAAAACAATCTTGCATTTTGGTTCTTTCGTATTTTTTTCTGGAAATATGACAATCTGCTGGGCCAGAAATAGAAATACAGACATGCTAATATTTTGTTCTACACCCCTTGGCTATGTTCATATTATCTTAGTGCTGTTATTAACAATCCACAAGCTTCTGGTTGTATCTTTGACTGCTCATCTTTACAGAATTGGTACAATTAAACAAAATTTGTTGTAGTTCTGACACAAACTTGTTTCTTTATCACAGTCAATAGATTTTTGATGGTGTTTAAGTCAGCACTTTAAATGCTTGTCTTTGTCTTTAGTTGTGCATTCATCAGCAACACAGAACACCATCTTTGTAAATTAGGGCATGCCATACAGCAAAAAACCCCAAATTTGTCAATATCATGCTACTATGCCAATTAATTCCTATTATTAACATTAAATGTTGCACAAAACTGCACAAGTGCTGTTTTCACAAAAAACAATGAATTTGGGGCCCACTGAATTTCTAAGAAACTGGACTGATTCTCACACCCAGACTTATAGGCCTGCAAACATCAGAGCATTACTCTTCATTACCTCTGTCTTTATGTTCCTTAGTGTTTATGCTAACTGTACTTCACTGATTTTTTTTTAGTAAATCTTCTTAGTTAATTCTACCGTGGCTTAAGACCTGCGTCTGTGCATGTAGTCTTTGAATGAAAATGTCTTTTAAAATATGACTCAGCTGTCCCATTCATGTCTTCAGTACTTACCAGGTGCCTTTGAAGACAAAAAAGGGAGAAAACAACATTCTCAAAATGCATTGCTTCTTGCTTGACATGACAAGTTCCCCAACATCTATGCTAGAGGTGAAACAACCTGGAGACCTATTTAAGCCCTACTTTCAGCCATGTTTGTTCTAAACTACACTACAAGTTAGAAAAATCATCCAATCATCTGATTTTATGCAGCATTCACCATTGATGCTAAACTCTGAGAGATGCAACAGTCACATACAGAACAATAAACTGTTTCATTAGATAACTAATACCACTTTACAGCACTTTGCCCCCTAAAAAACCACATAGATATACAACTAAGTTGTTTACCCAGTTTGATTAGGTGCACTATCATTGCTGGATGTATTACGTTTAGAGGATGTACAAAGTGCTCGACTCTCACACCAGAGACCCAACTCAGATTCCATAACAAATCTTTTATTCAGTTTGCAAAGTGCTTTTTTGTTTTTGCGTAGACGTTTTAGTTTGGTGCAATTTACCACTAAACATCCTGTTTATAGAAAATAAACAGAATATTTACTTTCTGAACACTTAACACCTCAAACCAGTACTCCCACTTAGCAACAATATCGCTACCAACTAGGTACACACATAAATATGGACTCCAAAGGTTGAGTTGTCATATTTCCATGAAGATGAAGTAATTGAGTGACTAATGTCACTCACAGTTCTGCTTTTGCAATTAATGTAGAAAGGTTGTGGCCTGAGTATACTACAATTCAAAAGTTTGGGGTCACTTAGAAATGTCCTTATTTTTGAAAGAAAAGCAGTTTTTTCTATGAAGATAACATTTAATTCATCAGAAACAGTCTAGACATTGTTAATGTGGTAAATGACTATTCTAGCTGGTAAAGGCAGATTTTTAATGGAATTTCTACAGAGGAGTACAGAGGCCCACCACTCCTGTGTTCTAATGGTACATTGTGTTAGCTAATCATGTTGAAAGGCTAACTGATGATTACAAAACCCTTGTGCAGTTATGTTAGCACATGAATAAAAGTGTGAGTTTTCATGGAAAACATGAAATTGTCTGGGTGACCCCAAACTTTTAAACAGTAGTGTATGTGCCTAAACCTTGCCAAATAGGTCATTCGCAAATTAATCGTTCATAAATGTGAAGTTGAATTATTAGCAAACCTCAGGAACTAACACAATTTCTGAGTTCAGTGACTTGATCAGGAACATTGGTAAGTCTATTCATGAATTCTTCATGAACATGTGTTTGTGCAAGCACTTGGAAGAAAGCCACAAATATAGAATGAAGATGCAACTCTACATAGAAAGGTGCCCCAAGGAGCACCTTCTTTGAAACCACTCACATGGGTTTAAAACCTGTAAAAGGCCTCCTCTGACATACTATCAACAATACTAAAAATGCTGATTCTGCTTTGCACAAACAGGATGTCAGACATGGCTGCTTAAACATGCTGATGTCATTATCCCACCCTATATTTTTGGCAGGACTAGTTTACAAGTGTAATAAATTTTGTAAGTAGTTCAAATCTGTTAGTCTCATTCATTGTGTTTTATGTAGCTGTCCGAGGGTGCACTCACATATTGTCCTCCTTTACTGGTCTCTACTGTGTGAGTGACTGAATGCGTCCGTAAAAATGTCCTAAGCTAAATTGATAGAGAGGCTGCATGTTATTGTGTGCGGGTGCATTCAATTTGCACGCGTCACCGGCATGTGTCACTGAAGGAGAGCGTTGGAGCGACTGCCTCAGCGGTCATTGTCCCTCCAGATGTTTCCCTGAGCCACCCAAAGTGCTGCAGCCAGAGAGGAGAGCCACCGTATGCCATAAAGCCGGGCTGTAAATTTGCTGCATGCCATGGCCTCTATTTGCACCTGAATGGGGCCAGGCAGTTAGGCTCAAGTGGGGGGTGGGAGAGTCCAACTGTTGAGTCCCACCACACACAAACACACGAGCACACTTACAATGCAGCACAGGCACAGTAAGGCAAACTGCATGCGACCTCCCCCTAACTTGTTGACGGGACAGTGTGAGACAAAGTGGTTTTGCATGGTAATGAAAAACAATTGTCAGTGTGCACATGCACAAGGAGATGACCTCACAGGGGGTGTGTGAGAAGAACCATTATGCTGATGTAATGACCGGTTTGGTCAGCTGCTCACTGAAGGAAGTAAGTGCTCAGAAAAGTGGACAATGCAATGCAATTGTTGATGAAATGGGATTTGAAGCAGAGAAGCACAAACAATATGAATCGGTTAAGTGCCTTAAATCAGTGAAATACTGTTGTACAAGAAGATTGGTGCTGGTTTTAAGTCAGTAAACAGGACTGGTGTAAAATAATGTCAGTAAAGTCTTTGCAGAAACAATATCCCAGCCACTCTGGATATTCCACAGGTCATACTTCATAACTGAGTTAGTAGTGATGGAAGTTTCTGTAACTGGGGTAAGGGATCAGGCGGACAGTGATAAATTTCTTCAGGAAATAAGCTTTAAATGAGATTTTACATGTAAGCATGCCCTTGACAAGAAATAAATGCAACATTGTGACAACAGAGAGGTGAGATGAAAGGAGTGAAAAAGGAAAATTACACTAATTAAGCCAAATGAACACAGTTTGCAGAGTTATACATTTTAGTATTTGTGAAGCTGAGTCACATTTGTGCTGGAAACTGTGCTTCGTCAGTACACACACGCACGCACACACACACACACACACACACACACTAAACAGAATGCAGCACTGTGTATCATTAATATACAGTGGGAACAGTGGAGCTTAGATGAGAGTTAAGTTAATGTTTTCTTTTAATCTCTCTCAAGCTCTGGTTCACTAACTTCCCCTGCCCCAAATTTTCTCTCCATTTATTTGCTGTTCCGTCTCTCACGCCTACACACTCAAATGTGCATGTGCGTATGTTTATTTTGCTCAAGTCCTGTACTCTGAATGCCACAGTGACTCCATTTTGTCAATTATCACTGAGTAGTGATAATGCAATGACCTTTCAGCATGCAGACTGATGTATCATTACCATTACCCTGCTAGAGCCTGGAACTCCACACAGCATGGCCTCCAGCTGCAGCCTATTAGAAAGTCATCTAATAGCATTAATGTAATGACCAAATCACAACCTAATCGTGTAATACTGGCAGTTAATGGAGCTGTTTGACATACACAAAGATCAAAAGCCATAGCTTGATCTAGTTTTGAATCAGCTGATGTAAGGCTGGAGGAATGTTATCTAACCAAGGCACAATATACATCAATCAGGCATAAAATTATGACCACCTGCCTAATATTGTGTTGGTCTCCTTTATGCTGCTAAAACTCTTCTGACCCAGTGGGGCATGGACACAGGACCTCTGGGGATGTCTTGTGGCACCGGGATGGTGGCAGGGAATTCTGTGGGTCATGTGGACCAACCTAGATCAGGCTTATCCTGGTACAACTCACAGATACTCAATAAGATTTGGATCTGGGGAGTGTGGAACCTGAATGAACACCTTTTTGTCATGTGTGAGGGTGGCAACGGGCATCAAGGATTGCTGTTGCCGTGGGGGGTGGGGGTTGCTTGACCTGCAATGCTTAGGTGGGTGGTACATGTCAAATATCCACATGAATGTCAGGACTCAAGATTTCCCTGCAGAATGTTGCATTATAACAAGATGATCGATGTTATCCACTTCATAATGTTGTGGCTGATTGGTGTATTAGTAAGGCAATAGTTTGAGGGACAGTTGCATGATTGCTGAGTTGGTAGGGATGGTTTCAGTGGCCCCTCTCTGCTCATTTATTTCATGAACATCATGCTTTATTAAATGAGACTTGAGTGACTGAGACCATACACTCATAATGTTTACTAAGGGAACAGATGAAGGATAAAGGGTAAAGTAGGGTCATTTTCTCATAAGCCCCTTTCAGACATGCACTCCATTCAATTAACTTGATAGCAATTTAACATGTCAGCTTCATGTCTGAATGCTGACCTCAGTTTCCTTATTGTATCATCTTAATCATTTATGCTAGTAGATCGGACCTATCAACGTTTCTGCATAACTTTCAAAACAGCACAAGTCTGAACTCAGCCGTGACATTACGACATACATAAAGCACTTTGAGTTGTGTGACATGATTTGGAGAGGATTTTTTCTTGGTTCAGCACCAATATTCGTATGAAACATCACATAGAGTGTTTAATACACAGTTTGTGTGTCAAAATCATAACACATCTTCCTCAACAGGAAACGAGGGTGGTCCTATACTAAAGTTGTACAAAAATAATTTCAAAAACTTATCTCCAAGTCTGAACAAAAAAAGCCACAGACTGTATCTTCCTGGATTAGGTTATATACCCAAATGGAGATCTACTTCACAAATCAGTACACCTTTTAAACATTACAAACAAACTTCAGTTTTAATTCAGTTATTTTAAAAACTGAGTCAAACTCAAAGTAAAATTAGCTTATTGGTTATTTTGTGTGGTTGGTAACTCACCTCACTGGGATGTAGATTCAACAGTCCTTGAACTACTCTCATGGGGCTTGTGTTTCTGTTGGAAAACTTAACCCAAACTATATTTCAAAATCAAAACTAAAACTGTAAAAGAAAATAATTAAATAAATGATGTGCTCCTCGAAAGGTTGAGAAGCCATTCTAACTCAGTTGTGACAAAAACACAGGGTCATTCTAGCTGAACTGGGCTGAAATGGATGTTGTGCTGAGGCGAGAGGAGACAAGTGTAGAAATAAATTCAACATGTAAGTAGTAAAATATTTCTAGCATGTAGAGTCCCCATTCTTTCCAGTGTTGGTAACATGTGAGAACTTCGTAAAACGTTGTGCATGTTGATTCAAGGTTATTTTAATTTTTGTAGAATAATCGTTGCTTTATTTTTCTTTATTTTATGTTTTATGGAATTATACCTTTGTTACACTACAAAAACACATTTTGCGCTTGGTACTTCTTGCCATGGTTGTGCCTTTTCCTTATAAGCGCAGGATTTAAAATTGCAGTGAAAAATTAGTCTACAGTGAGGAATGATGTAACAGAAACAGTAAACAGCCAGAAGTTGCTCTCATTCGGAGGGTTCATTAAATTCTGATTCAGCACAGAATCACGCTGTTCTTTAAGTCTTTAGCAAAAATTAAGGATGAGACCATGGCGTCCTTTCAGAAAATGACAAGTATGGTAACATCTGGACAGGCTGAGCACAAACATAATGGACAACACTGTTTTAGACTTTTGAGATGCTAAAGACAGGGTCAACCCTTGGGAGGCTCTTTGGAGTTCGTAACTGGTTGAGCCTGGTTTTATTGTGGATAGCACACACGCACACACACACACACACACGCACACACACACACGCACACACACAGAATAACGGGAGTGACAGTGGATTTACATAGGCACACTCTCACCATGGAGGCATAACTCGGTGTGCATATTGGTATGCATGCACTGCTTCCATTTTTGCAATTAACGTTAGACTGTGTGTTGCTGCTAGCAACTGCTACATAACCATTGCAATGTTCTCACTGCCACACTGTTCCAAACTTGCCAAGGGAACTCTTATATGTGTAAACACTATGATGGCCCAAAGCAAACATTTTTTCTAGCGATGGTCTCTGCATTATTCTACGACTAGCCGCTGGTCACTGAGGAACTAGTCTGGATCGTTTATCTAGTCTAATTAAGAAGCAAACTGACTGTCTTTCTCAGAAAACAGAAGCAAAAAGTCCCCACATTTTGCTGTTTGTGTCTGATGTGTCATTAAACTAACTTTAACACCTTTGCTTCTTAAAAGGAATTCATTTTAGCATCTTTGGGGTTTGCCTTGAGACGGACCATTAACTAAACATGTTTTCCATTTAAAGTCCTGAGTAAGACCCAGCTCATTTGTCAGTGATGGCAAAAACAAAAAAAAAAACAAGCTTGCTTAAATCCTCTGGAAGTGAAATGAAACATAAATCAAGTGCACTTACTTCAACAATTCAAAGCCAAAGCAGCTGGGTAGATTTTCTCATTTAAATCACTCAGCACTAACAGAGGAATGGGGTAGTATTGGTGAAAGTCACTTTTGCAGAGGCAGCAAAATCCCCTCAAAATTTAAAATCAACAGGCTCGGGGCTGTGCAGGCCAGACACAGATTACATAGTAAAACAAATGCTTTAGCCCCTGTCCGTGGCTATCAAAACAGCCATTAGCATTTCCGCGGCTGGTAATCGCTTGCGTTGAAAAAACAGGGAGGAAGCCCTCTCGGCTGGCTTCCCACGTATCGCTACAGAGTGTGCTTAAGCATTCCTGCCATTAATGTGTCGGGGCAGTCAGCACACACACTGACTCGCTCATAAACAGCATACACACACATTTGTGCCTGCATGCATATGCTTATGCAGGTTGGTGAAAAGAATCCACACACACAAAAGGCACATGGAGACATTTGCTCATGGACATACTCACACAAGCTGCGTCACCAGATTACATACCCTCAGGCTAATGGGAAACATGACGGGTTCCCAGGGGCAGACCGTGTTGGGCAGTTTGAAACCAGTAAGAAAACAATTAAGTCATCAGCTTAAGTTTTGTGGAGGAGGAAAGGGAAATTACTAGGGAAATAGGATTATAGTCAGAACAATAGAACCTGCTGAGATATTGAATCAGTAAGTTGTTTGTAGATTCCTCATAGGGGCAACTCTCTCCAATCTTTGAATTGCTCAACTTAAGGGACAAGGGGAGAACTTCAAGGAATGCTGTATGGTAGTATTATGTAGACTTTCACAGAGAGGTATAGGTAATGACTGCACATAAGCTGTACTGTACATCTTCTGGTAAATCAGTTTAAACAAGACACTTTAGGAATATAAATATCTGAGCATAAATTAAAGACACTGGTCTACATCTCTATTGACCAAATCCAAGAAATTTTACTTGTGTGTGCATGTGTGTTCTTCTCATACCTGGACAGCCATTCAACCAATCCAATTCAGACAGTGGTAGTGGTAGACCTACTGCTGAGGACCTTTGGAAGCGCAGTGTTGAGTGTTGTGCAGTCACATAAAGTCATTATCAATTACAGCAAAGGGGCATTGCAAAGATGGCTGTGCATGTTCAAAGTGTTCTTTTCCCCGAAGACCAAGGTGCAGCGAAAAATCTTGATTACCTGAAGTATGGGGGTATTTTAGAAAGAGACCAACCAGTGATGTGCTCTGCATGCAAATAACTGAAAATGGCTGATAACACTATGCAACATAATGTTGCTAACATGCGCCTAATTGCTAACATGCAGATAAATTAATGAGTGGAGTGGCTTTAAACAAACTGATAATGCCATGCCATCCCATCAGAATAGGGCATTTTTACAAACTAAGGTCTCCAGTGGTCTATTTTTATTGTGTCTCTCAAATACATTAGTACTGCACACATGAAACATTTAACAAGAGAACCTGTTGTTTCTTTTCAATAAATCACAAAGGCTATCTTAAATGAAATGCAGTTCTGGAATGAGAGAAAAATTGTACCTACCCTTCAGTACAGTATGACAATATATTTTTTGTTGTTTGTTTTGTTTTTCCCCCAGAATAATATCAGAACAGGTAACAAGACCCATGTTTTCCAAAAAGTTCCACCATTGACTCATCAGTCCACAGGATGTTATCCCAAAAGTCTAGATGCTTTTTTGTAAAAGACAACCTTTGTGTTCTCTTTGGTTGGTAGTGGTTTGTGCCTTGCAACTCTCCCATGATGCCATTTTCACCCAGTGTCTTCCTTATTGTGGAATCATGAGGCCAGTAAGGTCTGTAGATTTTCTGACGATTGTCTGGGTTCTTTTGTGACCTCCTGGATTAGATGTTGATACACTCTTGGAGAAATATTGTTAGGCCAGTCACTCCTGGGAAGGTTTACCACTGTTCCATATTTTCTCCGTTTGTGGACAATGTCTCTCACTGTGGTTCTCTGGAGTCACAGACCCTTAGTAATGGCTTTATAACCCCCAGATTGATAAATATCATTGACTTTGTTTCTCATCTGTTGTTGAATCTCTTCAGAATGTGTCATTATGTGCAGCTTTTTGAGACCCTTTAGCTACTTCACAATACCAGACAGGTTCTATTTAGTGATGTTTAGATTCAAAAAGCCTGGCAGTAATTATATGTGGGTGTAGCTGGTGAAATTGAATCCAATTGCCAAATGAATTTGGTCATTTAATAGATTGGTAACTAATTGGTTTTTTCACATATGGTAAGATGGTCTGGATAGCATTTTACTTTCAGTCAGTGAAATCATCCTTTAAAAACTACATTTTGTGTTTCCTCAGGTTGTCTTTGCCTTACAGCGAAATTAGTCTGATCTGAAATATTTAATACTTTTGTAGTGTACATTCTGTATGTACAAAGAAATGTACAGTCTGTCTTTGATCGGCCATCACCTACTCTTTGAACTGGTAATTGTTAATTACTTCAGCATTTCTCAGAGTGCTGAAAGGCTCAGAAACCATCTGTGATTGATTAGGGTGCTGTGTGTCCTTTGATGTTAATTTACTTCCTGATGTCCACAAAGCAGAGTCAAGGAAATGCTGAGCCTGCTATCTAAAGACCATCTTGTATACTCGGGTGTAGAAGATTGTCGTATCAGAACAGTTGTTTAACAACTGTTCCACGGATCAAATGAGGAGCATCAGGGCTTGTTTCCTCTGCAGTCACCAGTAGAGTTTGGAACACATGACATTAACTAAGCTTGTGACCATAGACAAAGCAGGCCGTTCAAAGATTTTTAATTACAAATGTTAGGAGCAATTCAAAGAAGGGCTTATTTATAATTATGAACTATAATAATAGTGATGTAAGAACGTGTAATTTTCCCGCATAAATTGAATTCTATTATCTGGTAAAACTTTCTGTTAAAAGTTTCTGATACTACACGTAGGGCTGGGGTGAACAGTGAAGGCTGAGGGTGCTGCTCTCTACCAAAGCTACTAAATGACCCAACTACAGCTGAGAGCAGCACAGTGGGACCAACCAAGATGGACAGACGAAGCAGCCCCAAAGTCATGGTTAGCAAGTTGTGGGCAATTATTAGTAAAGAAAATGATCAAAAGAACAAATTCTTTAAAGTGATCAGAATGAAAAGAGCCAGTTCCGCCAACTGAATGACTATTTCCATGATTACTCTATCTCTCCCTGCCTGTCAGTACAGCATTCAGCCATGTGGCTGGAAACATGCCAGTAGAAACATCACTGTTGGTCCAAAAAACTCAGCTGTGCTCCTCAAAACACAGGCAGCTGCCCTTTGTAAATCTTCAGCATGATTACCATAGTGTCTTTAGCTTTTCCTGCTGTTCTGTAGAAAGAAAAAAAGTGTTAGTTTTCTCAGAATTCATGAAAAAGTAGTATCTACTGTAACTGCAACTGCATTTCAGACCTCCTGCTTGTGTAATATATGTTGGAACAGCTCTCAAAGTTAGAGGTCTGACATGAAACTTCATGAGAAGTGGAGAATGGTGTAACTCGCTCTGACAGCATCCACAAGAAGTGAACATCACCAAGGCTATAATAGCACATGGCATTGTCTGATGCATGTAATGTTAATGGGACATGTTGAGTTATTGAGTGTAATAATCTGACAAACCTGATTGAAAACTGTACAGAACCCTCTTATATACTTCCTTTGTCCTCCAGTTGAACAGTTGAAAGAGGCCTTGCTGACAATAGAGAAATTCTCATGCTGTCTCCAAGTTTCAGTTGGTAGCCGTATTGGCTGCTTATATTTGATGATTTGAGTCATGGAATGCTTCAAGCACATATACAGCAATAGTCAGGACTTAAATTGCTTTGTGCAAAAGATCAATGTCTGTCTAAAATCTCTCTAAGGCATTTCCTTTACTCAAATTGGAGCAAAGGCAAGCAGTGTGGATATAGAAGCACTGCTAAATTTTAAACATGGAGACTATTGTTTGATGTAAAACAGTTGCAGTGATCGTGTTAACTTTAATATTTTTTGTCTGCAGCCACTGAAATAAGTGTGCTTACATTGTGTATTAGGTTAATGTATTGCTAGCTGTTACTGATTTGCACTGTATGTTCGCATCAATGTGTGTGCGTGTGTGTGTGTGTGTGTGTGTGTGTGTGTGTGTGTGTGTGTGTGTGCGTGTGTGTGTGTGTGTGTGTGTGTTCACAGTTAGTCCTGAGAGATGGTTGAGCCATCTGTCCTCACTGTAGTGGAATTGATGAAGCTGTCAGACCAACACTGTGTGAATCCTTCCCCACCATCATCACCTCTATGTCACTAATTACAACCTGTGTGCGTGTCTGCACGTGTGTGTGTGTGTGTATGTGAGAGAGAGAGAGAGAGAGAGAGAAAATAAGGCTATTGCTTTTTCAGATTTGTTCCAACTACATAAGTTTGTGTTTTGTTTATTTGCTTGTTTGTTCTTTTTAGAGAAAAAGACTAATTTGGACATCTTCAGTGATGAATTTTAACACTGCTTGTTTTCCATCAGAAGAAGTTAGTGCACTTTTCATCAAACAAGGTTCACAATAAATTTTACAGGCAAGACGTTTTACAGATTACAAACCATGCTAGATTTCTGTTCCATTTCAGAATCTTCACAGATTGCAACGTACTAATAACCGTCTCACTGTGTGAGTATGTGTGTGTGTGTGTGTGTGTGTATGTGTGTGTGTGTGGTGACAGGTAAATGAGTCACAGATGGTGACATCACAGCGGGTGGCTGCTCTCCAAAGCTGGTAACGTGGCATGGGAGGCGGTGTCGATGAGGGAATGGTGACAGGGCCGCCGCTACAGGAGACAGATACACCCTGACAACATCCTGATATAAACTCTTCCCTTCCATCTCACACTCATATGTGCTCGCTTCCAGTACACACCTAAGAAGATCGGGGAATCCTCATGTGATGCTAAGTTGTGTGATTATTTTATAGTCGACTTTCAGGACTGCATGGTATGCGGATTTGCAGCAAGCAGCTTGGGAACCTTGTGATTTTCTGAAAGAGAAACTCAGAATAAAATTGTCAATGCGCTCAAGCATAGACAATCTAAATTATAGTGCCTGGTTATCCACTAGAAATAAAGTTTGTGAAATTATGTGTTGTGGATCAAAAGTTTTACAGTTTTGCACAATAGGCCTAAGGGTATACTCCACTGCACTTCGATAACACCGTGGAGCTCACAACAGACAGCTGGAAAAACAAAGGATCAAAACTGATGCAGGATTAATAGAGATACTGTCTTTTTATTCCACGCATTGTTGTTCCTTGTCAGAACAGATGCCTACATTGCCCACATTGTAACCAGGCTGCTGACAGTCGGGATTTGGGTGGGTTATGCTAGCACAGGCTGGAGTTTTTAGCCTCGAGCAGACATGAAGAGTTGCCTACAGAGGTCTGGAAAGGTCACTTCATTCTAACTCCACACCCCCAGATTTTTAGCATATTTCAAACTTGTAGTCTTTAAACCCTGCCAAAGCTTTTTTAAATACATTACTGTATTGCTGTGTTTTCTGTGTGTCTCAGATGGGACCTCGATTGCATGTTTGCGTGTGTTTCCAGCTGTGTGTATGGCAAAGGGAAACTGCCTGAGTGTGTGTCTTTGTGTATGCGCTGATGTGTGTGGGCCAGTGGGAACCTGAGTGTGTGACTGTCTCCAAGGTCATTTATCCTCCTCATGACCTCACTGTGTTCTCGCCACCTCCTGCCCCCCCACCATAATATCGCTTCCTCCTCAGCCAACAAAAGGACTATTTTCGACTACAATGATCTTCCTCTGACAGAGACGTAGAAGGACTGAGAGACAGAAAGTCGAACGAGCCACAGTTAACTCTTCTCAGGTACATATACCTCATACCGACAGCTGGCTTTGGCCCCACTCATTTTAGCAAACATACTAAGTACTTTCCAGTTCATGTCAACATGCACAAAGATGCAACAATAAGTGGTGGTAAACAAGATTAAAAATAGAGCTGACGTAAGGGACCAACCAGTTTTTAGGTTGATAGTTTTATGATCACTTGATTTAAAATGTGCCTTTGGCTGCATTAACACTGCAGCTGTGAGGAGAGTTACATTCTGAATTTTGTAGTTCTGTAGAAGTTGCACCAGCATTGTTACTAAGTTGTTACTGTGTTGAATACTTGCAACATGAGACATCGGTAGAATTCATATTTGTGCACATTTGTACACAGCAGCGCTCCCCAGCACTGTGGTGAGTATAACTAAATGAATGACCTCTATAAATGACTAGAATACTGTAACTTTAATGGATCAATGAAACCAGCAATGTTGCATGTCCTGCATCTGAAAAGGACTTAACGTTTCGCCAGCGCAGCTTTTAGGGAAACATGAACATGGTGTGGATTTAGACCTGAAGCTGACACACTAAATTGTCAGCAGATTACCGGAATGGAGCTCATGTCTGAAAGGGACTATATTGAGTTTTTACACATTAATTATCATAATTCTGATGGTAGTCACAATCCCTAGTGCACAGCCTTTTATGGTGATTATGTAAATATTTGCATTGTTAATAACAGACTAACACATTGTTGATTATGGTGGGATTTGTGGAAAATTTGTAAAGTATTTTAAAAAAAACAGTAGCCTTATCTTTTTAATGGCATATAACAGACAACAGGAAAGTAGTTGCTCTTAAAATGTGTGATACGGATCACATAAATATTTTGCACACACTGTATTAAAGCCATGTGACCCTGAATTGTAGTCTTGCGCTAAATCTTACATCATCCTGATTCTAAACGAATCTTACATCACTGGGAGGCAAAGTACCTTGAATTCAGATTAGCCAAAGCAAGCAGTTTAGCATGAGACAAGAGACACAGCAGTGTCAAATAGCCAAAAACCTGACTGCTATATGGGGATGTGCCTCAGAGTCAAAACCTAAACCATGAACAGATTTTCGTCAAAACTGATATGCAGCGTGTGTTGTTGATCCTCTAGATGTCAGATGTGTCTGTCATGTAACTGCTGGTCTCAGGGCTTACTGTCTGCTGGAGTTCTTGGTTCTTTTAGCTCCACCTGGGCCTTGAACCTGCGACCTACTGAGGTAAAGGTTACAGCCCACAGGGCCTATTGCCACCCCCACAGATCCGCCTGGCCTCCTGCCAACTCACTCCCCTTATCCTCCCAACATTTCCAAATGCATTCCTGCTTTCTCTTGAACCCACACAAGACTTTCTGTTTTGCATCAGAGGAACTAACTCTTCTACTTGTGATTTCCAGAGACAGTTTTCACAGTGTGTGGCAGAGACAACCCATGTGTTTCCTCACACAAGTCACTAATAAGAGTACTATATGCACACAGAGGCTACACACAGGTTTACAGTCCTCTGGGTGTATAGCAGTGGACCTATTGTGTGCCTGTTTCTGATGGAAGGGAGGGTCACACAGACTCATTGCTGTGGTCTCAGAGCCTGTGATCCACTGCATTTGGCTAGCTATTTGAACCATTTTTATGTTACCTGTTGATGGACACATAATTTATCTGCCATTTCAGCTAACTACTTGAACTATTTGATCAGCTGCTATTTTAACCATTGATACATTACAATTAGCTAACTATTTAAGTGGCTTAAATTTAGCCAGTGTTAAATCAACATGATGCAACCATTTACCTTGTAACAGCAGCTACAGTCATTCTGACGGTACACTGACTTTGATTCTAGGTCACATTAGTGAGGGCTGATTATATATGAACAGGTTTTCAGCATGCCCTTGTGTGTACACAGGCACACAGTAATGACAAGTTTTTGCGAAAACATTAAGACGGACCACCAGCCTGCTGGCCATTACATCACTGGCTGCTAGACAGAAGCCAAGTGCCTTTTTTGTTGGACTGACACCCATGTAGCTGGTTTGATATGTCTTGCATTGTTGCACTTGCTTCAGCCAGCAAAGTCATTGGCTCAATAGTTTTTGACCATAAACTTCTATTTAAGCTCAATACATGATAGAAAAGGCAATTTTCCCCCCGGAGGTAATGACTTTTAAACCATGGGAACATATGTTTCCCACAACCAATCTTTCTGCATTCATGACGCTGACAAAAAAGACTTGCCCAGAATTGCTCTACCTTGGACCCTAATGAGTCTGACAGCCTATGATGTAAATGTCATAAACAAGGGTTAAAGCTGTATCACACATTCCAGCACAGGATCAAAAAAGCTCAGCTGTTATAATGATACTATTAAGGGCTGTCTGGGGACCTGATGACTCACAATGCAGCTATCAAAGCCCAATATGGAGCTTTTTGGAGTCAAAAAGCCTTTACATTGCTTGTGAAAACATACCAATTTCAATTTAATTTTGAAGCGTAGTGCCAGGTTTAACTGAAGCCCTAAAATACACATGAGAAAACAAGTTAAGCTAGCCTCAGGCTTTCTGTGGGTGAGGGTTTAGTTTAGCTGAAAGGCTGAGTGGCCTAGAAATATTTCTTGGCCTTGATGCTAATAACAGTATATTTGCAACAATATACTTTGAAAAAGCTTTGAATTTGAAACAAGAACAAAGAATATAAATTAAGTGACTGTTATGTGAATCTGAAGTGAATGACTTGCCAGAGGTTTGTGGGGTGTGGAGGAGGGGGAAGAGGGGTGTCCACCCTCCCAGTATGCACCTCTCTGTTTGGGGTTCACAGAACAGGAAACTCAGGACTGGGTGTTACTCCTCAGTGCAGGGATGGACACAGCATTTGTATTATTTTTCCCAGAGGCTGCTATATTTATATCTATTGTTTTGGACAGGGAGCTCCCTCTTGTCTCTGCATGTGTGTAAGTGTGTGTGTGTGTGTGTGTGAGTGTGTGTGTGTGTGTGTGTGTGTGTGTGTGTGTGTGTGTGTGTGTGTGTGTGTGTGTGTGTGTGTGTGTGTGTATCCAGTGTCTCTGTGTGTTGCTGTCTGTTGCCAGCTGGCAAAAGTCCAGTAATGAAAATAACACGTTGACCAAAGGATGACCGCAGAGCTGAAGATGACAACAGTGACTTTCTTTCTCTGCCTTTGTTTTCTTGTGAGGCTGAGAGATTCCCACCATAGCCCACCGAATGCAGTCATAAACAAACATAGCTAGACAACACAACAATGGCTGGGAAGATGCATACAGGAGTTTGTACGTGAGTGTGTGGGTGTGTGTGTGTTTTTTTTGCTCTGCATCTTCATGTCCCCCTTTCACCTGAGTGTGTTTCTTCAAAAAAGAACGGCGATGAAAAGGTTACATCTGGATCTGTGCTGTAGCACCTTTATGTGAGCACAGACTGTGTTTTAAATTATGAACCAGTGCCAAATACACACTGGCAGTTTCAGATGGATTGAAATTTACCCTTTTTTTGTCAGTGCACACGCAAGAACAGGACACCTGATATGTCACTTGGCAAACACTTTTATTTAGATAAAGCACAAGCAAGCAAAATTCAAAGCATGAAATCGCAGTTGTTAGAAACTAAGATATAAAGAGCTTAGAGTTCAGAAGTGGAGGCAATGCATAACCACCATGACGACCACAACATTTTGCAGAGACACACCATCCCACTTGGTTTGAACTCATCGCAACTGCATTAATTCAGCAACACAATTAAATGAAACACACTTCCAGCCTCTGTAAAAGCTGTTTGACCATCCATCAGTGCCAAGAATCTCACATTGAAAACATTTTTGCTGTGTTTATACTGTTTCTGTTTGTTAATCAGTTTTGTTCTGCACTACAGGAAATAACAAAAAACCCTGAATGCGTAGGTGTGTCCACACTGTTGACTAGTGCTGTCTTTACTTATTGTGTAGTGATAGGAATATGTGAAAAAAATAGATTAATGTATTGTTCCCTCACAATTCTAAGATATTTAGTTTATTTCACCATGTTTTCTACAAGTTGTCCCACATGGAGATTGCTAATGCAGTTAGGCAAATACTAGCTACTACTAGGCTGCTAATTTCCAACTAAAAAATAAGTGCTGAAAGTCATTTATGGCTTCAGGCTGCAGGGAGCTCTTACTGCTCGATACACCATGCACCTACTGCTTTGTGCAACTCCTTGTTTTTTTAACACTACAATGGAGGTGGAAAGTGTAAAGCTAGCATGAGCCATAGGGCCACAACAGGCACATTAATGATGCATTATGTGCTAATCTGGCATAATGGCTCTAAATGAATTAATACGACACGTACACCTAGTAATCTAACAAACAGTGTTCATATCTACACAGACTTCCTTGGTTAAAATGACTTCTGTAGTGTAAATGGGAAATGTGCTCAATGCACTTTACAATGTTTTCACACACTGTGTCATGAGGAGCCGGGAATCGAACCAGACGTAGCCATGTCAGATAATTTTAGAGTATTATTAGTGTAACATTAGATGCATTATGCATACAAAATAACACGTAAATGGAACAATAAACACAAAGATCCACATTCTGGATTATATTCATTCTTCTAACCCCATTCATCTTATGTATCACTTTTATATCTGCAGCTAATAGTTTCTTCATGTTGTTCTTATTAATGTTCTAAGTCTAGCTTCCATATAGCAAAATGGGCCTCAGTATTCCAGTGTGTATCACTTTCTTGACTTTCTTTGGCACATCCTTATCCTTCATTAGCCTATATGCGGCAAAGTGATAGGCTAAATAAAAATGTTGTGAAGCTTGGAGCCAGAGAGAGTGTAAACTCGCTCAGTAGCTTAGTGATTGCTGACAACGTCAACTTGGGAATTTCAAACCAAGGAATTGTTTCACCTCTGGCAGCTACTTCAGAGGCACACAGGTTCGTTATACCACGAGACAGGAATTCTGTAACAATACAATTATTTTTATTAAATATTTGATAAAACATTATGCTACTAGAAAGGGGGGAGGGGAAGTGAATCAGATCAGAGTTGGCGTACCTACGAGGAAGTGTGTCAACGTGGGAGGAATGGATCCCAGGGGAAGGTCACTAAGTGGAATACATAAAACCACACACACTTCTGAAGGGTCAAACACCAAGGGCTCACACAGCACACAGGAAGGGGATATCAGCCCATGACAGGCGCTCAGCTTCTCAAACGGAGGGAACACAGCGAACACCCAACCTACCAAACAAAAGAAAGAAGAAAAAAAAGATTCATCTATGGCCGATGAACAATTGCTCATGAATTTACAAACAAATTCCAAAAAATACATACCTGAGATCAAAGTAAAGTATTCAAAGAAACAAACTCCATTACAAAGGACTGGAACCTTAAATTAATGACAAAACAAAAAACAGTCCCTAAAAACCACTAACAATCACTAACCGCTAACTAAAATAGCTACAAAGCAAAACAAAATAATGATAGCTTTCATGTATGGTGGTTCTGCCAGCCTCCTTGTCCCTTGTCTCTGCCAGTCCAATTACATCTATCTTCCTATCCTTCATCAATTCAACAACTTCCTCAGATTTCTGAAGGATTGTGCCTACATTTAGTATTCCAAGCCACCGTCCATTTCTGCATTCCAGGGTGGTTTTCCATTTAATCCATCCTGTCTCTTTCCTTTGAGCTTTAATAGTCATTTCAGCACCAGTGGCTTGCTGGGCCTATCCGGACATTCCCAGAGCCTCGAGTTAGCTTGTCAGTTCACGCCAGAAAAAAGAAGGCTGATATAGAAAGCGTTTTTAACCAGACATGGACAGGTAAATATTTCCCAGATTCGTTAACTCTACTATTTTCTGTTGAGACTAATATCTGCCTTCAACACTAGTCTTCTGACTGCTCTTTGTCTGCAACATAGTAATAATCAATTCAAGCAACAAACTGCCACAGTTTCTATCACATTGTTAACAAATCACAAACAAAGTGTGCCTTTCAATTATTAGCACAAGATAATGGCGTCTATTTCAACCTGTATGTCATACCTAGTACATGTTTATATCGACTTGCTACAGACTTACGCTCCACAACATAATGTAATGTGAAGCAGCAATATATATATTAAATTCATATAGTCAGTAGTTTCAAGGCTTAACTGTTTTTCTGACAGACAAAATGTGTCCCTTAGTAGCCTTGGTGTATTTAAACATAGCAGACACTACATTTAAACAGCATCCTTAAATAGTTTTTTCTGGTGGAAAACACATTAGCATGCTGAATAAATTTTTTATATCCTGGCCAAGAAAAAGGAGGACAAGCTGTAAACTCAACACAAACAAACAATTGTGAATTTCTCGGGTGAGGGATCAATAAGGTTTTTCTTAACAAATTAACTTCTTTTAATGCTGGTAACATTAGGGTAACATATTCACAAATGGCAAATGAAACATAAATGGATGTCCAATCTACACTCTCGTTTGGAAGAAGCAGCCTTTATTTGACATGAATACATTTCTACAGCATTGTGAAATATTGTTTTCACATATCCCAAATGGGCTCAGAGTGCCCCTGGAGTAGGAAGGGTTAAGGACCTTGCTCAAGGACTGAGCAGTGGCAGCACTGGGGTTTGATCCTCTTGCCTTCTGATCAGTGGCCCAGAGACTACAGGGTTGTTTTATAGTCATACTGTACAGTGGGATTAACCAGGCTTTTTCACTGCAAACGGCCTGTAGCTTCTGCAGCAAACGTTGGTTATCGTTATTATTATTAGTATTAGTATCATACAGTTATTGAGAGCTACAAGTATAATCAGTGAAACAACAGTGACACTGTAAGCTTTGGGTCTATTGTATGGGCAAAATAATATTTATTGCATCACTTTACTTCTCTGTTAAGTCCATGGGGTTGTTTCCTTTACATCAGTCATACTGTGCCCCATACTAACTCTACTCTTTCCATCTGTTGACACACAAACATGCCATTTTAGCTCATTTCTCCTAAAGGCTTCACAGAAGCTCCTCCTTGGCAGACTTCCACAAGCACCAGAAGTAATGAAAACAAACACATGTTGAATTTTTTAAATATTTTCTTTTCTCATTGTTTTCCCAAAATGCTAACTGTTCTTAAACACATTGTTACAATCTTATCAGAAATATGGAGGGGACAATGCCAACAAGTTACTGAGCCAACTATAACCACACTAAAACATTTAAATTTAAAGCAGATAACTCCTGCTACAGGGCTGCACAGTGGCTCGGTGGTTAGCACTTTTGACTCGCAGCTAGAGGATCCCTGGTTTACATCCTGATCTGGGATCTTTATGCATGGAGTTTGCATGTTAGTATAGAATAGGTCTTTATTGTCACTGTTACAGAAAACAATGAAAATCAGTTTAGCACTCTCCGTATAGCAGCATTAAAAATAAACTATATAAGGCAATATTAAATACACGCTAAAAAAATATATACAACCGAAATATAAGAAATGTGATAGCAAAATATACAGTGTGAAACGGTTTGTGGTTAGAGACCTGCTCTACACATGATTATTGCACATTCTCCCTGTGCATGTGTGGATTTTCTCCGGGTAGTCCAGAAACATGCTGAGGTTAATCGGTCATCCTAGGTGAGAATGTAAGTGTGTTTGTTTGTCTCTGTGATAGACTGGTGACCTGTCCAGGGTGTCCCCTGCCTTCACCCTAAGTCAGCTGGGATAGACTCCAGCCCCACTAATGAGGATTAAGCGGTGTATAGATAATGGATGGATGGAACTTCTGCTATATTTACTCTGTCCTTTCAGGGCCCCAAAAACAACACAAACTCACACACTTTTGGAAATGCTTTTGTTTGAAAACTTTACAGCTGTGTTTCAGTCTGGATAGGCAGAAGACTTCTATAATGATGACGATAATGATGATTTTGACATCCACGATAACCTACGGTTTGACCTTTATTGTGTTAGTTCCCTGATAACCAGTGGTTAATTCAGTGTACTTTATTTAGATAATACACTGGAGAACAGTTGATCTTGTTATCTTTGCAAACAGCTGTTAGGCAGTTAGGGAAAGCTGTAGTCTTATTTAAAATAGTTTTATTACCGTTTGCACAGGTACATTACAGTACAGGTACATTGGAAATCTTTTTCTTGAGTCAGTTTTATATATAGTAGAAAAAATAAGAAAAATTTAATAGCAGCAATAAAAAAACACAAATATACATTATACAAATAAAATAAGTACAAATTATTAAAAAACCTCATATAAAAATGTGTACCTTGAGAAGGTATCATCCCCTAATTGAAAGTAATTGCACATATTTTGTGGTGTAGAAGTTAAATTCCGCTTGTTAGTTTGTAATTGGTTTGTATTTTTTGACACTCTTCTTGTTTCTCCATGGAATTTTGTAATAAATAAGTAACCAACCACCATCTTTGCACCCACATGCCCAGTGAATGATCATGTGACATGCACTTCAGGTGTGTATGTATGGAGATTATAAATAACGCAGAGCTAAAACACTCACATGTGGAAAACGCTTCAAGTGTTAAAATTTATTCGGTGGATGTTGTCTTAAAAGCAACTACAAAGTGGAAAACTTGGCCATTTACTTGCAGGGACCAAGTTCAGCACATAAAGAACATAAAAGAACAAAAAGAGAAACAAAAGAGACTTTGTTGATGTGTTCATGAGCAGTCAGGATGGACAACCCATGCAGGGACACAGAAAAGCACAACCAGCTGGCCTAATGCCATGCTCTTGTGGATACAACCATCATCTCAGTGGACCAAAATACAAATAGCCATGCCTCACACTGCCTTGGTGGCCAGTAGAGAACATGGCCACCCACCTTAAACAAGAGAACTGTGTGTATAGACTGAGCAACTGAAGTTCTGACACAAATGTGAGCTGTGCTCTTAAATGTTATCTCATTGTCCTCCCATGTCGTGACAGTGGACTGTGTCTGTCTCCTGCAGCTCTTCAGGGATGGTACAAACAAGCATGTGTGTGTGTGTGTGTGTGTGTGTGTGTGTGTGTGTGTGTGTGTGCTCAAAGGTCAAACAAGCAGGGTTGATGTGTTTGGGGAGCACTTGTTTGTATTTATGTCGTACATATGGCAGATTAAGTGTTTCGGAGGATGTCACTGTGGGGTTGTGAATAAGATTTTATTGGAGTAAACTACCACTGCTGATGAAGCAGTGAACTGGCACAAAGTGGAGAATGACTACAGGAAAAGTCAGGGTTGTGGTAGATCTTCTCCTTTAGACACACACAGAAGTGCAGGCTGTGAAGCAATGGTCTTGCCTCTTAATTTTGTATGTGTGCGTGTGTGTGCGTGTGTGTGCGTGCATGTGTGTCTGTGTACCAGGACTGTGCGATGACAAATGCTCCCTTTATCCGTATCAGTCTTCCTCTCTGGACAGCAGATTGATTCCTCCTCTATCGATCGCTGCACATCCTCTGCTCGTCCTCCTTTACTCACAAAAATCCCTCCTTCTTGCATCATTTGTGAACCTATTTTCACTTTCCCCCTCTTTGCCTGTTTTGCTACAATTGGTTCTTTGTCTTAATCTTTTACCTGATTTTTTTTTTTTGCTGCCCTGCTTCATGTCATTGTCCACTCCTTTCCCCTTCTCTTCATTCTGACTTTACTCTTTTTCTGACTTCCATTATCTATTCACTTTCTAGCTCTGCCTCACCTTAGTTTTCTCAGTGCAGTACAAAGTCAGAAAGTTGATGATCTTGCAGAAAAAAAAAATCCACCACCAACACTGAATGATTTAATGCCAGTTAATGCAAGCAGCTGTGTGTGCAACACTACTTCAATCTTGAGAGCAGGTTTCCAATTTCATTTTGGGTTTCCTTCTTTTACCATCCCGTCATTTACATATAAGGACTTAGTCTACTGTGAATTAGTATGAAACAACAAACAGCTGGAGGATTTAATTCAGCGGTTCTAACAACTACAGTTGGCAGCCCTTCCAAAGCTGTTAATCTGCCTCGTCTTACCTGGATCATTGAGTTTACACCCACTGTTAATGCAGACCAGCTTTGTGGCATTGGTTTTCAGAGTCATGCTGAGTCACATTGCACCCTTCTGAACAGAGATCTCAGATATTGTTCCTGGGATTCACTGAAGCCACTCTCCCAGGGTCGAACTCCAGTCACCACTGGCACCAGTGTTGCCTTCACTTTCCACATCTTTCTAGCTCCTCTCTCAGCCTTCACTATTTTTCAAGTTTCTCGTATTCGATGTTGTTAATGTTCCTGTCATTTGTGGCTACATCTATCACTACTGCCTTCTTCTGCTGTTTATCGACCACCACAACGTTTGGTTGATTAGCCACCACCAGTTAATCAGTCTGGATTTGGACGTACCACAGGATCTTGACTCAGTGAAGATTTTTTCTGTACACTATGCCAGCTATTTGGTTATAGCGCTCCAGAAATGGGAAAAAAAATACACTTGGCTGTGTTCCTAACAACAGTTGTCCAAGGAGGGACAAACCATGAAACTGTCAACCCGATCAAGTATGATCTATAGTGGCTCCAACTTGTAACTTCCTATATCAGACATCCACTCCGTTCTGTTAATCTGATCACAATTTAACATGTCGACTGTCTAAATGTGCACCTCAGTCACGTTTCTTTAGAAGTTGCTCTGACAATGCTACTGGGTAGGACCTGGTAAAATTTCTGTATCCCTTTCAACATGGCACAAGTCTGAACTGAACTGTCACATTAAAGGTTTTCAAGCAGCACTTTGAGTTGAGTTTTGTGAAGTGATTTAGGAAAATAAGCTGTCACCAGTCTGGGACAGGGATAGCCAAGCTTGAACGTTGGTGGACCAAGTGCATTAAAGTCAAAGGTGACAGATTTTTAGTGAGACTGACAACTTTTTGAAGTTCCCTTGTACAAACAGTAACTCAAGGATCAGGATTCCACATATTGTTACACATTTATTTGCAGATGTACTTTTACAATTTTACCAATGTCATGCAGAAATAGCACTGTGTTAAAATCTTCATCAACATGTCTGAAATGGCCCAAACTTCATGTCAAGGATCATCACAAATTATGATAGCTGCATCCACAGTTGCGACCCAGAAACCAAACAGAGTCTTTGCAGTGGAAGAGCCGGAGCACACCAAGAGCATGCTTGTCATTTTCTTTGGGGTTGTGGGCCATAAATCTGCCCCCAGCGTCAGACTGTTAATACTGACTTCAACTTTAACATCTTGACTCATAACACCTCATAGCCTAAATCATAGTCACCCCCCTTTTGTGGCAGAACATGTCCGCTGGTAGACTGCTCCTTTCACACACAACTGGTGGTAGAGGTGAGGAGGAGTGAAAGTCAGATGAGCTGCAGTACATGCATCTATTATTTGCAAGTTTGTGCATGTGATTGACAGTGACAGATGGTATGACTAGGTGACCCCTGCAGAGATGAGTGTGGGGTCTTCATTAACTTCCCTGGTGGTCACCAATCGTCACTGGACACAATTAAATCCCTTTCCGACATGGGACATGTAACATTGCTGGCTTGATCAGGCCGTTAAAGTGACATTCAGAAATATAATTCTTTTCTGTTAACATTCCTCACAGCTACATACACATCGCATCGAGTGACAGAGAAAGCAACAGTGCACATGCAATATTTCTCATTCATGTGAGACTACTCAATACACCAAAGGATGTAAAATGTAAAAATATTGCAACAGACAAAAATTAAGCAAGAAAAGCACTCAGAGAGCACCGTACTTCGCCAAGGCTGCTCAGTCCTCTATGTGGCATTGCCAGAAATGCAGCATTAATTTTATAAATGCAGCATTTGTTTATTAGTTATTGATGATCAGAAGTCATGGGAGCATAGAATGTGTCCATTTAATATAAATGTACCCACAAACAAAATGACCATGCACTGAGCACAGGCATGTGTTATGCATGTGTACATTATGTACAGATACCGAATCGTGTGACCTAAATATGTAGCAGGCAGCGGGAATTGATGGGACTCGGAAACACCCCCACAATACATTTACTATGTAATAAATAGTATGTATTCCATAATTGTGCTATGTTGCCATTCACTTTATTTAGTCTGACACTGTATAATAATTATGTTAATATGGTCCTACATTCCACAGATTTATAGAGCATATAACAGCTACATGCCAGCAGGTCATACGTTCCTCAGCTATGTATAGCACATAATGGAAACCTGAAAAGCATGTTCCCCAGCACTGCATGCACTTAATATAATATGGGAACTTCTCAAAGTGGTTTGGGATAATGGTTTTCCAAAGTCAGTTAGCATATCACATACCTGTCACAATGACATCCTTTTCAGCAGATGATGATAGATAGATAGATAGATAGATAGATAGATAGATAGATAGATACGTCACTCATCCCCCTGTAGAAATTCAAGATAACCAGCCTGCCATTGAAAATAATGAAACTAATGTGCAATATAATGCACAAAGCAACATGCAACTTGTGCTTTTAGAAGAAATTAGGTGCAATCTTTTGCTGGTATTTTACAATAAAAAACACAAGTAATAATAAAAAAAAAATAACCTAAATACAGTATAATGATAAAATAAAATAAAAACATATAACCAGATAACAAGAAATAATTATCTGAGGTTTAGGTTGTTTTTTTTTTTTTGTTGTTGTTGTTTATTTTAGCCACTGTGGCATAAAATAGCTATTTGCGAATTACTTTTACAAGCTATAGTGTAATTGTGACTTTGGGTGATCTTTGGGCTAATTTTGGTGACATGTCAAGAACATTTTTCTATTTTCTCTGCTAACATGGTGCATAAATGCATTATGATGTCAGGAGCTCAGTGAATCTAAATTTGCTCACGTTGTTATAACTATGTAGCATATGTAGACTATAATTAGATTCTATTGCAATTTTGTTTTCTTTTTATTATTTAGTGTGACATTGTGGTTAGCCAAAATATTGCAAAAGTTAGCAGCGATTACTATCAGACTTGCTGGAGTGTTAATGATGGCGTGCTTGTTAGCTCCAGATTTACCCCATGTAGAATATGCCAGCTGGGGGAGGCAGGGCTTTATTTATTGGAGGCTGTAGTAGTCCTGGGTGGTAGACATTCCCCAGAGGCTCAGCAGCTTAACCTGGAACATGAAAGTGGCTAAAGGGTCAGCAAAGGTTGCTTACTATGCCAATGCAGCATGGATACTCACAGGTTGTCTTACAGTTGGAAAAAGCATACACATTATGTTGGCCATGCGAGAAAAAACAGAGTAGGAATTATCTGCTCTGAATGCAGGAGCATGAATTCAGCAACCAAGGGAGTACAACTGTAGTTTTCTTTGCTGCTAGAAATTAAAGAACTTTGTGATGACTTGCTGATTATAAGGAATGTTACAGGAGGGAAATGAGAGACAGAGACAGCTGTCCAATGTCTGGCATGCTGTTACCACCTAGCAAGAGGCTACTTCAGGTCACGGAGAAGCAGAGAAATGCACAGTTGCACACTCTCCAGATGGTGAAAGTGTATTTACACTTGCACTGCCTGGCATTCAATGTGCCTAGAGACCTGACTTGCTAATTGGATAACTTAGAGTTTGTGTTTGCCAAGAGTATAAAGAATTGGCCAAATATGCATTTTTGATCAAGGGCATGCAGTTAGCATATATTTGATTAAGTCTTAACATGATAAATGACCATATTTGTTGTAGAGACTTTTTGAATTTTTAACATTAGGCCTTTAGAGTCAGGATAACTAGAGAACTGTCAGTGTACAGAGAGAGTAGAGTAGAGTTTGAGGAGCACTGATGTTTGAGTGCTTTTATGTAAAATGGTGTGACAGCACTAAACAGCTCGGCCTCACTCAGGAGGTGTCATACTTGTTTCATCAAGTGTCATAAGGCCACCAGGCATGCCCAAATCAGGCTCATCCATTTAAGGGGCTGGTGTCACGCCTCTCATCCTGCTCCATACAGCTGCCAGTCACTGAAAAAAAGGCCAAATAGAGGGGTATGTGTGAGTGAGCTGAGAGTGTGCTGTGAGGTCTTCAAGGAACACTGACTAATCAAATTCCAGCGCAAAGCTCTGGGACCTAGTCCTGGTGGGGAGGTTCTAAATAAGTCAGGAGAAGCAGAGGGACCTCTGAGGACCCAATCATCACCTACAAGCCACATGATCAGTGTGTAGTAGGTGTGGTGAGAAAAGGATGTATGATAAGCACAATAATTGCTGGTCATTGACTTCCAATCATTGAAGTGTCAGGATATTTCAGAAAGTATTGGAAAAGCAGTAACTTAGGTGTCTTTAGCCAGCATTGATTGACTCACAAGTCTCCAAAAGCTTCTCAGGTTAGTACTAAAGGTGTCTCAAGTGTTTTCAGCCATGGATTATTGAATTCCTTAATAAGTTCTCTAAATTTTCTCATTTAAATTCTGCTGGTCATTTTCTAACTGCCGACAGTTTACAGCTGACCTTACTGTTAAGAGATCACAATTCATTTCGTCACAGAGCCTTCAGAAGATACTTATCATATGCATAAAATCTCTCTGTCCCTGTCTGTTTTTAATCTTACTTGTTGACCAAAACGAATTACTTTCTCACTTTTGATTTCAATTAATATCTCTTAAATAGAAGCTTGAATGAGATCATGCATAGACCTCAGAAAGATCACTGTTGGATTAGCAAAAACCATGAAGTAGAATGGTTACTGGTTACAAATGTCAGACAGCGTGCAGAATTGTTTTCATTGGCCCTAAGAGCAAGTTTAACCACATACCTGTCCCTCAAGGCTTTTATACAAGACTGCACATGGACATCTTTGAAGTTCTGCAAACATCAAAATTAATTTACTGTCCCCAACTTCGGCATCTTTGACTAACTCACCAGTGTGACAGATTTTACAGATCTTATTTTTTTTCCCTTTTCCAATTACCAATCTTTACAATACCAGGATGGGCCACATATATGCCTAAGGGTTCAGAAGAGGTTGACTTCAGAGTCAAAGGTCAGCTAAGTTTAGTTGCGCCCTGGAGAGGGAGTGAGTGTTTCACCAGAGAGTCTGACAACAGAAGCCACCTTTTGCAGGAGCAGCTAGCTCCATATTGAATGTGAATTAGGGTGGGGGCCCATCCAGCTCTATTGTCTGGATGAAAGAATAGATTGTCTTTCATGTCCTGAAGTTAGCAGCCCTCGGGGCCTCGTGATATCAGCCCTGCTGATCTGTCTCCTGCAACAGGGAGGGGCTTCAAAAATGAAAATGATTTCACCCCATTCCACTGATATGATAATGAAGAGATCTGAGATCTGTCCAAGCAAAGGCTTTGTGCTCATCTTTGTTGTGCACTTTGACTGATTACTATACATTCTTAAAGACGACATGCATTGCTAGTCCAAAGGTGTTTTTATCTTTACATGCTTTCCCCCTCGTTTAAGTCGGCCTTTCTCTCCATTTCTCCCTGTCCTCCTGCACCACACTCTGTGCTCTTATGGAACTCATTATCCAATCTTTGTCTCCGCCCATGTTAACCAAACACACCAGGGTCACAAACCTTTTATTGAGTTATTCTATTTCCGGAACCTGCCGGGTTCACAGATGAGTGGGCATACTGCACTGGGACACTTTTGTGTGTGGTCCCTGCAAAACTGCCAAAATGATTTTCAGTTGCATTCCTGTCATTGGCTCAGTGCTTGGCACTTGCATTGTCTTCTTCTCTCTTTTTTTCTTCACAGACCCCACCCATCTGGCACTTTAGACAAACAAATCCCCTGCAAACATTATTTGATCCAGGTTTGCTCCTAGGTCTTTTCATGTGTTCTGTCACACTACTTTTTTTTGTACTCTCTACTAAATCATCAGTCGTCACTCAGTAACTGATCCTAAGTTGCTTTGAGTTTTTTCTCAGGTGTCAAAGAAGACCTTGCACTCTATTTATATAATTTTCTCTTGGGTATCTCCTACTGTGTGTAACACAGTTTTATTGGTGGTGACAGCACAGTTGTTAATATCTAAATATTCAAGTCTGAAATTGACTGTGATGTCATCTTTGGCAGAAAAATATAATGCTAATGAACAATTTTGGAGCAGGTTCCTAAGGATTACTACTTGCCTACAAGTTCTGTATAACCTGCAGCTATGTATAGAGTCTGTGTACTGCTCTTGGACAGATAATGGCTCTTTAAAGTGCAGGTAAAGAAACTGTTAAATTAGGGGGTGGGTATGGTTCTGTATTTTTATTGCAGTTACTTTGTGGCAGGCAATAGCACGGCATTAGAACTGCAAATAACACTTTCTTCATCATCATTAACAGTAAGAAATGTCCATCATACCTTCCCAAATTTCAAGTTGGCATATTGTAATATATTGTCCTGTCTGACCAACAGTCCACAACCTGAAATATGTAATGTATTATAGGTGAAGACCTAGCAGTTCTGCACATTCTTACATTTGGCTTTTTTGCTTAAAAACTGACTGAAAAATCTTTCACGCAACGTTATCAAAATAATTTTGGATTAATTTTGTGTCGATTGGTGCATTAAGTAACTCTTGCAGCTGTAACTACACCTCGTGATTGTCTTCAATGGTCGGCTGACTGATTATGGAGAAAAAAAATATTACGAAAGAAGGAATATCATACAAATATCAAGCATGAATGGTTAGTTAATGTGCTCTTCGACCTAAGTCTACTTGTTCTATTGTCCATTTACACTTAAGATAGTTTCAGAAAATTTATGTTCTTTTTCTCTTGCACTGATTCACACAACCAAAGCTGTTCAATCCATTGATGCACACATACTAGCATGCTGGCAGGAGTTTAATATGTATTCATTCATTTAAGTGATGAAAAAGACCAAAAAAAAAGTAATTTTTTCATTTGAATTTGCTTGCACTTCATGTACATTACCGTTCAAAAGTTTGGGGTCACCCAGACAGTTTCATGTTTTCCATGAAAACTCACACTTTTATCCATGTGCTAACATAATTGCACAAGAGTTTTCTAATCATTAATTAGCCTTTCAACACCATTAGCTAACACAATGTAGCATTAGAACACAGGAGTGATGGTTGCTGGAAATGGGCCTCTGTACCCCTATGTAGATATTCTATTAAAAATCAACCATTTCCAGCTAGAATAGTCATTTAACACATTAATTATGTCTAGACTTTATTTCTGATTCATTTAATGTTATCTTCATTGATAAAAACTGCATTTCTTTCAAAAATAAGGACATTTCTAAGTGAGCTTAACTTTTGAACAGTAGTGTATGTAAAGGTTTGAAAGTATTTTTGAAAGTAAGTTGTGTTTTCTTGTCTGCTGTAGACAAAAATGTTAAACATAAAATAATTTTGTTACCCAATGACAAAAACCTTTTCCACCTACTGACTAGAAGTGGGACTGTTTCAACAGGGTGTGCATGAAGCTGTTTTTTTTTGTTTTATTCAGACATGTATAGCAAACACTGTCCCTACTTATATACTATAATGGTTAATAAATCACTCCTATTCTTTTCACCACATGTTTATGCTTTACCTGGTCGGACCTGTGAAATCAGTGTAGTATCTAAATAGTCTTAAATTCAATCTTTCTATAGCTGTCAAATGCATGCAGCATTTCTTGATTTTTAATATTACTTCACAAGTAAATTTACAGTTTTAGTGGTGTATGTTAAATGTTATAGTGACTGATTTTGTATGAAATATTAGGAATGGGCTTACTTTGTGCTTCTCTGGGACTGTCATTTTATCTTTCTGTGATAAATAAGTAAGAGATAATGTTTTTGTTCATGTGTGTTCTTGCTTTTTTTTTACAAAGAGAAAATAATTCAATTCAAAATACCCACAGAACCTTCTATTTATTTATTTATTTTTTAAATGCCATTTAAAAGGCGTTCTTTTTCCTACTGGGTCTACAAATAATTATCTTGAAAAGGGTTCCGAACAAAACCTATTTTTGCTCAACACTTTAGTTTATTCGCCAAATCCCTGAAAAACTTCAGCCTTGCTGTACTTTGTGTTCTGTGCTAAATTGCAAATGTTACATTGCTAACATGCTCAAATAAGCTGGTGAACATAGCATAGTTCACATCACCGGCTTAACGTCAGCAAATCAGCATTACATGTTAGCATGCTGACATTCACATTTACCTCATTACCACTATCAGAGCAGCCTCCCAGAGGCTTAATTTGCTGCCGCATGATTATCAGCCATCAAACGTGCAATGCATATTTTCCTGGGCTGTCATGTGGTTCGTGTAAAGAGACATCAGCGCACAAAAAAATTATGAATTCATGACTGTGTTGCTAATAAAACCCAATGGGCCTTTCTAAAGCAATTGCTTTAAAACTAACAAACCATACAACCCTTGACGGATAACAATGACAGACAGGTACAACTGAGTACATGATTAGTATGTGAGCACATCATCTGATATTGGCAAGCAGGGAATAATTGTGTGCATTGAAATTACAATGTAAAGATCCCATGGTGTAGATGTCCTTATCTTTCCATGCCAACAGATGTCCATGTCAACTATCCAGAATTTTATGACACACTGTCCTCTGTCCATGCCCAGACTCCACAAACATGTTTTTTCATTTGTGTCACTGTGAGGATTTTAAGTTATAGGTTATATATAACTGAAAAGACACTTTTTTAAATCTCTCTGCACACATTTTTATCTCTACACACACAATTATCTATGTATAAGCCAACTGATAAATATGTGTAACCTTTATCAAATAAAAGAAAGAAATAGGGCTGTGCAAAAAATCCCCGAACTTTTTCATGGAAATAAAAAAAAAAGTTTTCATGGCTCCTTTAACAGCACGTAGGATGTATTTGTCGGATCATTTGTACTAGCATCATTTGCCACTCTAAAAAGGTGAGGGGCCACGGATAGGTGTTTGGGACCTGGCAGCTCAATTCAGGTCTCACACAGAGGTCAATCCGTTTACGGTGGAGCGTCCTCAACAAGTTAACCCGACTGTGAACAGGCTTTCTCTTGCAAACAAGGCCTCCATACATGGCAGGGCCTCCTACTGTTAGCTGAGGGCCCTGTAGGAGCGCTCGGGGAGGCTACTGTTTCTGCCACTGTCAGTGAGATGGATGAGGGGGGAAACACAGGATAAGGCAGAGTCTATTTAGGCCTGATGACATCTTAGACTGTGTTTGACACATGAACGGAATATCACACATCCCCCCCAACTTTCCTTGCTGTCTCTCACAGTGAACATATGGCGTCCCCAAAAGCTTTAACACATATGCAAAAGACATTAGATTACCGCTGACGATGATGACCAAATTAGATTTGTCACACCCTCACATGGGAATAGAGAGTGCATTGCCCGCACAAGGCAACATACACACACGTCTGCACACACATATACAAGCACACGCGTGTGTACTACAAAGGTTAGGATTTCACACAAAAGAGCAAAGGGATGACACCATACTGTGCCACAGACAGGCAGGGTGATGGATATGATGGATCAATCACCTTCTCCGTTTAATGAGGACATCAGTCAACAAACTCGATGGGTTGGTGGGGTGGGGGTGGGATGGTAAGGTGGGTGTGGGTTAGACGAGAGGTTGAGGGAGAGCTAGAAGCTCTTTGTAACCACAATTAACCCCTGATGAGGATCTTTATGGCTGGAAGGAATGGGGATGCTGTATAGTTAAACAAGCAACAAGCACACGCTGGTTTTGTAGTGTTGTCTTGTTAAATCAAGGAAGGGAAAAAAGGATTGTAGCAAGCTCGAAAAGATCTGTAACTGATAATGGAAAATATAATGAATTCAATTTTTGTTTTAATGTTTTTGAAAATTTGAAAATTTTGTTAGAGCAATGCTAGCAACCCCATGAGGCACTTTACAGAAACTAATTGTCAGATGGTTGCACAGCTTTGGAAGCCCTCCATTGTCCCACCTTTCAACATGAGGGACCACTTCACTCAACCCTGTGGTGGTGACAAAGGAGTCATTGATTTATATTGACATAGATGAAAGCTTTAATAGCTTTGGACCTCTTCCTCTAGCTCTCTTTTTTTTAATTTGTTACAAAACTCCTGGCAAATTCTGGTCAATGATCAGATGTTGAATTGTGACTGCTGATGAGAATTCACCAGTGCCGTTTGGTCCAAATATTGTCATTATAAAAGACTGTACTCAGGAAGTACTCATCTTGGTAATGTAGCATAAATTTGTGTATATGCACACCTGAACACACTCCTCTTTTTAAACAGTTTTTCTTCATAAAATTATTGCCACAACATTTTCTCAATCACCAACCGTCTGCAGCCATATGCAGATGCGGGGTTTGGATTTGGCTTCCCCGCCTACCTTCCTCGTCTATCTACTCTCAGATGTATGTTAGGATAAAAGCGTCTGCTAAATGAAATCGTACAACTGTACTTGTATTGTGACATCACCTTCTTCTCATTTAAAGCTGATGTAGGTGAGAGCTAGTTTAATAAGAAAAGCACTCAGAGAGTGCAATACTCCACCAAGACTGCTCAGTCGTATCATTTCTGAGCTATGAAATCTTTAGTAAAAAATTACGTTGTGCTGAGCAGAGGCGTGTGTTATACATGTGTACATTATGTACAGATACCAAATCGCGTGACCTAAATATGTAGCAGATGGCAGGAATTGATGGGACTCAGAAACACACCCACAATTTAATCAATTGTACCTTGTATCATTTCCGACCGATAAGTCCTGTTAAGTCCGCAGCGGTGGATTTGTAGTAGGATTGCAATCATGTGATCGTCAGCAGGCAGCTGACGTAGTGTTCACTTGTAGTCATAGTTACAATGATGCCATTCCGCTATCTCGCAATAACAAAGAAATGTATAACAAATCCGTGGATCCAGACTATAAGCCACATCACTACCAAAGTCTAATCACTTGGTCCTTGTGTCATTTCTGACCTTCCCTGAAAAATGTCATCAAAATCCATTAGTCTGCTTTTGAGTAATGTTGCAAACAGAATGACAGACAGACAAATGTATGCTGATCGTCACATAACTCCATCACGTTCCTTGGTGGAGAGAGGCATAAACCTGACCAGGCCTTCGGTTACAGCAGCTCATTTATTCCGATGCTTTGTTGTTGCACTAAAAATATCAAGCTAATATGGATCTGAAGCTTCAGTGTTTGGTGCTTACATCTCGGCATTGAAAAGTTATCCCTCATATAACCTCAGAGTGGATGTACTCTCCATGCCAGCCAGTCACGATAACGTGATTTTTGAACAGCAGCCAAAAAATCCACATCTGAGAGGTGAAGCTGTTCTGACCTGTGAATAGATAAAAAAAATGTTGCTTCATATTTGTAATGTGCTAATTAAACTGAGTCATGCTGTATTCAGAAGCAGCGAACCGGTGATCTGCACTTTCCCTTGTTGAAAGGTTTGTGTAATGCTAAGATGATAAGTGCTGCTGAGTGAGAAAACGAGTGTATTATTATAAAAGCAGTTCTCAAGCTGTATGAGCTTCTCAAGGAAAGTCCTGTGACTTATGGCTGGATGTTGAGTAAGATCATGGCTCCTTCCTCCTCAATGGGTTCTTGAGCTTTCACACACCAGCGACTCACAGCGTCATTGTGACCCTAGTCTTCAGGAAACAGCTATTGTTGCTGTGGGGAACGGTGGCAGGCAACGAGTGTGAATTGTGTATTTGGCAGCAGGAGTGGGGGGGTGCATGCTTGTGATGGATGTGTCTCTCTTCCTGTTTGTAGTTTCTCAGGACTGCTCTTTTTCCCATGCTGTGAATCACACACACACTCTCACGTGCACTTGCTGCCATGCTTTCTCTGTGCACGCTGTGAGAGAAGAGCGGGCACAAGACGAAAGAGAGGAGCGAGATGAAAGAGTCGCAGGAGTAAATCTCATTCCCCTCGGACCAAAGGATCTGTCAAACACATACTCATGAGGGCTGGAGAGTCTTTTAAGTCAAATTCTTTATTCCCTCCTGTTTTGACATAAAACTGCGGCTTCCACAGTGAGCGTGGTGCTCGGGCGCATGAGTTCATGTTCCTGTCAATCTCTGGCCCCATCACACATCTTTTCAGTAGAGCAAACATTCATTCTGCGTTCACTAACAGTTTTTAATTTTAGCTGATAATTGCCTTGATACCTAACCTTTGCTTGTGTCAGCTCTGGATGACTGGATGGAAGAAGACCTCCATAGTACTGCACCAAGACAAGACAGGAGGCAGACCATTCGTCGCAGATGAAGATAGAGACAAGAGTTTAACCAGATCAGCTTCCTCGCTAGCCAATACTTCAAACCCGACCCTTGACCTCTCCATTTGGACTGTCAGAATCACCTGTCCTCCTCTCTCTCTTTTTGTCCTGCCCTCTTGAGAAAGATGATCCTCTGCGCTGACCACCACTTGTCACATATACGTGGTGGTGAAAACCAAGTTCTTTCAATCTTTTGTAGCAGAGGTCATCTCTGAAGCTCCTCTAACACTTAATTACGCTGTCTTAAGAGGAAGGGGACATGGCTGTCACATGCAAGATGGAGCCAAGGTCTTCAATGGCCTTGACACAAACAAATCGTCAGGAGAAAGACATTCGGCATATGGCAGCCATCATGAATGGAGAGCTACTTTCAGGGTTAGTGATTTTAAATTGAGTGAATTATTGGGATGGCCATTCTTGAGTAATGGTCAGTAGGAGGATGGACATCTGGTCAGTGGCTCAGTTGTCAGGGTGACACAGTAGCACTTAGTGTGTAATGATTTAGGGAAAGTGACATTTGCAGTTGACAGTTTCCGTTTTCTGAACATGGGCATTCATCAGTTTGATGAATATCTTGGAAATCAGTTGTGTGGTGTTGTTCCAATTTCCTCTTTGATCAGCACTGGTATTGTTCAAAAAATGCAGAATTAAAAAATGTTATGATTGTTGATCCTTTCTACACTGATCACAGTCATTAAAAACACACCAGGTTACTGCTACTGTTTGTGTCTTCCCTCTGTTCAGGTCTCATTGGCTGCATTGAGTTTAATTATCCAAGGGTTCTTGTAACCCTGGTTTGGCTGGCTTCCCCCAGAATGGGTCTCTATTTTTTGGAAGATTTACACTACTCTTCAAAGGTTTTCCTAGTTGTCAGCTAGAAGATCCGTGTTGACACCCCGGCCTTCCCGGGATCTTTCTACATGGAGTTTGCATGTTCTCCCTGTGCATGCATGCTGAGGTTAATGAGGTAAATTGGTGATTCTAAATTGTCCATAGGTGTGAATGTGAGTGTGATTGTTTGTCTCTGTAGTCCTGTGATAGACTGGTGACCTGTCCATGGTGTCCCCTGCCTTCACTGTAAGTCATCTGGGATAGACTCCAACCCCCTGCAACCCTAATGAGGATTAAGTGGTGTATAGATAATGGATAGATGGAAATAATCCCAAAAATTGTACTGAAGTATTTCTGTTCCATGTATAGTTTGCATGTATGTTTTATGTATTTTGATATATTTATTCCTAACAGGGCCTCTTGGCCAGGTCATGTTTGTAGATGAGAACTGGTTCTCAAACACTTTTACCTAATTAAATAAAGGTCAAATATAATAAATAAAAAAATGATATTGCAAAAATGTTGAAAAATGAGCAAGTGTATAATAATATAACAACAGCAAAAAAAACCTACTAAGAAACAGTTTGGAGTCCAGAGGGTTAATACAGACAAAGTCCACAATGACTAACTAACCCTAGAGGGAACCTTAGACACATGTTTTTTGACATTTAATCAAAATTTAATCAGCTTAACCACAGGTGGGGTTCATTCATGTAAAAAAACATAGATACAGAACTGTTGCATTTGAAAATATTTCAGCCAGCAACTGAATTGTCAAACACAGCTTTGGACTTGATCAGACTGACTATCCCTTGAAACCGGCCCAGCTGGTATTCCAGGTGAAAGCATAACAGCTTAATAGGTAAGAACCAAATGGGCCGATGAGGACATCTAACAACACAGAAAAAGCAAATTTCTGTAGTTATGCTGCGTTTGCTCTCTCTCTCTCACACACACACACACACACACACACGCACGCACGCACGCACACACCAGATTCAGTCAAAAGTGCTAATAAATTTTAATGACTGGTGTACGTCTCACTGGTACTGCTGGTCAGTGCTGCAGTTCAGACTCCCTGCAACTCTCCACTCCAGTGACCTCTTAAACTACATCTTCCCTTTTTCTCCTCCACATCCTCAATTCTTTCCTTAAAATCTCCACCTCCACCATCCTCCTGTTTTGTCTCCCTCTGCTCTTCACCTCTCCCATACCCGGCCTGAGGTGAAAGAATCGTTTTCATTCAGGCCAGTGGAGGGAGGAGGGGCAGACTTGCTTTCAGGTTCCCCGCCTCAATGGCTCTCTAGGCCAGGACCCCTGGGCCATCAACATGACAATGTGACAATGTGGCAGGGCTTTTTAAAAGAGATCCTGTGTTTGTTAAGTGTTTTTCCCTCTGAAGAGCAACCACGGGGCAGGGTCAGGGGACCTGAAAAGTATCTGTGAAAGAAGAGGGCCAACTTTGATCACATAATGTGAAAGGGAAGAACTTTTTGATTAACTTGAGCTGAGAGAGCTTCAGTTGGATTTTAGATTGTAGTTGGGATAAATCTTTGTTCTGAGGATAATCTACAATTCATAAAAAATCAATCAAGCAGATTTTTAAAAATACTTAATAAAAGCATTTGTTTCTTTTTAATATATATATATATATATATATATATATATATATATATATATATATATATATATATATCATGCGGATATTGCATATATACAGAGGACAGTGTCAGGAAATGTGGAGAGAGACAGTTGGGGAATAATGATATCCCAAAATGTATTGAGTAACAGTTCCACAACTATAGACATTTGAGCAACATTTGAAATGCAATATGTAAGTCTCTGTGTTCCCATCACCAGGCCAGTGTGTTACCTTAAGTATTTTCTGACTGTCACATCCACTAAACTGTACTTAGATACTTGAGAAGAAAATGTGCAGTCAGCAATTTTCTAAACACCTGCAGAATTATTGCAAACTACACAGAGAGCCCAACAAACTGCTGAGATCTGAAAGTTACTGCATTTTCTCGCATGACTGCTTGACGGCTTCTGTGTGGTTGACTTCGCGTAAACCATCCTACGATTCTGTTTCTGTAGGTGCTGTTTAGAAAGCATTGATTACATGAAACCTCACAAGATCTTTATTCTGATTATTGAATGTGCAGAGTACTTTCCAAAGGGTAGTGTCGCAAATGTGACGCTGACAAATTTTCCATTTTAGCATTTACCAACCTTCTCTGATATTCCACTGTTCTCCTCAGTATCCTCATTAACCTTCGTGTGCATTAGTATTTCTTTCAACCTTCTCATTAAATGTTATCAAAACATTTTAGCATATGGGATTCTGTATTTTCATATACATATTTATTTTATTTTTTTTCCCACAGGTGAGAATCGAAAAAATCCAGCGAAAGCGTACTTCTTTTAACTTCCGTCTTATTAAAACCATGGTTACAGCCCCTGGTGACTGGATGCCTTGTGCTGTTGTTGTGGATCCAGTTCGACCTCTTTGTGTGGAGATAGTTTGCATGGGTTTGATACAACTTGGGTTCTGCACAGTGTCTTGGTGGTTAGCACTTTTGCCTTACAGCTAGAAGATCCCCAGTGCACATGCCGGCCCTCTAGGGATTGAGTCTGCATGTTCTCCCTGTGCATGTGTGGGTTTTCTCAAGGTGTGAGTGTGATTGTTTGTCTCTGTGCAACCCTGTGATAAACTGGTGACCTGTCCAGGGTGTCCCCTGCCTTCACCCTAAGTCAGCTGAGATAGACTCCAGCCTCCCCACAACCCTAAAGAGGATTAAGCGGTGCATAGATAATGGATGGATGATACAACTGGCTGGGGACAATGCTCCACACCCACCTGTCTGACATCAGGGATGATCGGTATGGAGTTCCAGACCTGCTCTCCAGCCCTCATCCTTCTCCACTACCCACTGATCTGGCTGACTGGTCCACAGCCCTGTTTCCTCCTCCAACCTGACTCACACAAACTGCAGACCACAGTGTCGGACTGTGTGTCCGACTGTGGTCTGCAGTACTGGGGCCCCACAGGGGACTGTCCTTGCCCCCTTTTCTTTTCACCCTCTACACAGCAGACTTCTCTCATCACACCACAGACTACCATCTTCAGAAGTTCTCTGACGACTCTGCCATCGTTGGCCTCATCCCGGATGGAGATGAGGAGGAATACAGAGAACTCAATCGGGACTTTGTGGACTGGTGCCTGCTGAACTGTGTGTGTTCTATGTGTGTTCTATGTGTATTATGTGTTTGTTCTGTGAGTGTTCTGTGTGGTTAGATTCTGTAGCCAATGAGGGGTGACTAAATGGAAATTAGAGCTTGTGTTAGCAGCTGCTATTTCGATGAGGAGCTTCCAGTCTTGGTGAAGGCTGTGGATCCTGTTAGCAGCCCACTAATTTGGTGAGAAACTACTTGTGACTCCAGTCTTCATGTGTTGTGTCTTGTTAAGAAATGTGTGTTTTCAGGCGCCAGTTCTACTAAGTTAATTATGCGCACTTGACACATTGGTATTGTAATAGCTTCTGATGTTTGGTGAGGGTGTTACTACTGTACTTAATTTTGGATATGGAGTTTAGTTGTTTTGTTTAGCTAATTTAAAAACTGTTAGCCTTTGATTTTATTTTGTTCTTTGTTTTAGCAACATCCACCAGTTTTGCTTTTCTCTATTTGATCACTTTTGTGTTACTTCTGTCACTGAGCAATAAATCGCTTTACCTAAAACAACGACAACTGGTTGTTTTTGTTACACCCAGCTGACACTAGCGGTTGTTTTGTAATGCCCTGCCATTCAGAGAGATATTATGTGACACAGTTGAGTATTGTTTTGGCTAAAATGTAGTCATAGGAGTTGGTGGTGCTCCTGTGGTATATACACCTTTAAGTTTCAAGTGACATGTGATTATGAAGGACTTATCCAAATAGTTTCTCCCGAGATTAGTTCTATATAGCATCTTTTTCGACAGGAATTAGATAATCACAAAACCTACACTTCCCTGCTCGTATTATTGCCTCTTCTTTGACTTTCACCCCAAACCACCCAGGAGCGAAACAGAAGAACTCAGGCACATTCTTTCATTTACACATCAAATGCTTCTCCAATTTGACTGGAATTCTTTTCCTTTCCACCTCCATAAAACATTTTCTATTTTTCATCAAAAGGGGCTTTAAGAACCTCTCCCTTCCCATTAAACGAACAAAAACAAGATATCTCGGGCTTTTTAATACGTATTCTTCCCATCTCTGGGAACAGAATTTGTGGATCATTAAAATAAAACACAACCACAAGTTACAGAAAATTGATTTTTTGGCTTCAAGCGGAGGAAATAACAGAGAGAGAGAGGGAGGGGAGGGGAAGCTGTTCCTGGATGGATGAACCAAGACTTGCCCAAGTTTCTATTTCTGGCACAATAATCCCATCATTTCTGTCTTTGCTTTAATTCAGGGGAAATTTGTATTTCTCAGGTGGTGCTCACACTCAATCTGACAATACAAGCTCATGGATGAGTGCACAGTTCCTCAACATAAAGGCTCTTTCACATCTGTGTGGGTATGAAAAGTGACTCATCTGACAACTGGTATCAGTTCACAACAACTAAAAGCATTCTTGATCTACAATCAAAGCTGCACACTGCGTGACTCCTTGTGAACAAATTATTTCTTTCTACTAAAATTAGACTGAGCTGCAAGTAATTAGGAAAAAAGAAATAACAAAAAAATACCCTCTGAAGTAGGAGCACTTTCATTTCTAGCGTGAGCGGTGTGACCTTTTTAAAGCTGATTCACTGGGCTTTTGAGCTATGTGTTTTAAATATAGTAAAGCCAGTTTATTTTGAGTGCAGCACTCCGGTGAGAGTTATCACAATGGCCTCATTTTGCCAGAGTGGGATGGCAATCTTTTCTTGCAGGATTGTGTCATTGTCAACCTATGTTTATTCTTTTTCCTCCCTTTTTCTGCCAGTTGGTCGTTTATCTGATGTTGTTACTATATTTACAAGTTTAGATAAAAGCATCCTTTTAGCCCCTGATAACAACATTTAAAAATGGACACAGGAAGAGTTAAATACAAGTCAAATAGGGACAGAATATCAAATCACTGTGAAGTTTTACTCTGTTCTGTCAAAGAAGGCTGTCAGAGCAACACGTCCAATTAACCACTACAGTTTCCAGCATTCCTTTTACAAGATTGAACCTTGGAAGTATAAACTGTAATATTTACACAGTGTAAATATTACAGTGGTTTTTTTTTTTTTGGTTTTTTTGTTTTTGAATTAACCTCTCGGTTAATTTTACTCAACAGCTGAGATGGGGACCTCTGATAGTTTTAAGTTACAGACAGCTCAAATTGGCTGAGTTTATTGTTCTCTCACTTCATTGTAATACACTTGTGTTTCTTATAACTGTGTATCTCCTCCTTTTGATGCCAATAGATACACTGATACACTACACACATGGACACATGAAGACACAAAGGGGCACTGGTTGCAGTAAAAAGCCCTCCTATCCTGAAACAAACTGCCCTGACTTAAACAGACACATACACTACTGTTCAAAAGTTTGGGATCACCCAAGTAATTTCATGTTTTCCATGAAAACTCATACTTTTATTCATGTGTTAACATAGTTGCACAAGGGTTTTATAATCATCAATTAGCCTTCCATCACAATTAGGTAGCACAATGTACCATTAGAACACAGGAGTGATGGTTGCTGGAAATGGGCCTCTATAACCCTATGTAGATATAATTAAAAATCAGCTGTTCGCAGCTAGAATAATCATCTACCACAAAAATGTCTAGACTATATTTCTACTGAATTTAATGTTAAAAAAACTGCCTTTCTTTCAAAAATAAGGTAATTTCTAAGTGACCCCGAAACAATAGTGCACATCGCAATTTGAGCCCTTTGGTGTTCCCTTTATTTCTTTGTAGTAGGTTTGGATCTGTCTTTACTCTTGTGATGAACCTTGGAGTGATCTCCAACATCTCCTTCAAACTTGACATATGGATCAGCTCTGAGGTCAAAATCAGCTTTTTTTCATTTAGGACTTGACACCATGTTGGAGACCAGTCTCTACCCCAAAGACTTTGATAGTTAGCCATGCCTTTATCTCCATTCAGTAGCTGTCTCTTCAGCAGCTGCAGCCAGTACAAAATGTAGCTGCTCATCTTCTAAGAGGATAAAGACAGAGGTGATCACATAACAGCTGTACTGGCCTCTATCCACCAGCTTCCTGTCCATTTCAGGCTTGATTTGAAAATGTTTTGTTTGTTTTAAGATTTTAAATGAGTGGACACCACCTTATTTAGCAGATCTCTTGCATCATCACCTCCCAGTTCACGCCCTGAGGCAAACCAACCTGACAAATGTTCTGGGATGTTCCAGATCGATATAAAGAGAGGTGATTGAGTCTTCACAGGGCCTGCTCATAATCTCCCAAACAGTTTACCTTTTTGTGTAAGAATTTTTATATCCCTGAAGTAAAGCTTGACATCCTGACTTCATCTTTCATTGTGTTGTAACGCTTTATTTGTATTATTTTGTTGTCTTCTTTTAGTCAGAGTATGCATTTTAGTCATTATGTCTTTTGGGACTACACATATAATTCATACAGCTTCTGCAACTGCCGTACAGGCACTTGATTGCGTAGGCAATCCCGAACACCGACGGAAAATGTCGAAAGCCGCGGTGCTTGTTGGGAAACTACAAACTCGACAAACCGCCATCTTTCCATATAGCGAGTTAGTTAGGCAAAATAACAAGCACTTTCGAATGATTTTTTTTTCTCCAAAACAGAACCGCTGAAGCAATTCCACTTGATCGGTTATTGTAAATAACAAGTTTAAAGAGGATCGGGCGCGGCGGAGTTCCTGATATCGTACACATATCAGCCATAAGACACAGCAGCTCGACTAGCGGAGGAGGTTACCATGGGCCGCTCTCGGAGCCGCAGCTCGTCCCGGTCTAAACACTCCAAAAGCAGCAAGCACAGTAAGAAACGGAGCCGGTCTCGATCACGGTCTAGAGACAGGGAGAGGTCCAAAAAACGGTCCAAGTCCAGAGAAGCGAAAAGAAGTCGGCGCCGAGATTCTCGCTCCCGGTCCCGGTCAACCACAGCCTCGTCCCGGAGAGACAGAGCAGCCTCGCCGCCGGAGCGTATCGACATCTTTGGCAGGACGCTGAGCAAGAGAAATGCCCTGGACGAGAAGCAAAGGAAGGAGGAGGAGGAAAGAAAGGCTGAGATGGAAAGACAAAGGAAAATGTGGGTATAATTAATGAAAGAGTGGACGCAAACAAAATTACATAACGTCGGCACTATTAAACTGCAAGATGTGCTAAGCTAAATGCTAGGCTAGCTGCGTTCAAACGCATAGAAAGCGTTAGCTCTTTGCACTAGCAGGCTAATGCTATGTAGCTACAAAGCATGCTAACGTCAGCTGGTTAGGCTGTACAGGCCCCTGACTGCACAGGAACGTTGTTGTCCTGTCAGGGATCAGCTCACCTTCTTAGCTGCGCTGCTCCTCAAGTTTAGCTTTCATTTAGAGGCAATTTGAGATTTAGGATAGAGAACATTTTACAAATTATAGAACTGGTCTAGTGTTTTCAACTTTAAAAGGGCATAGAAGCCATAAAAGAAACTGTTTTTCCTGCATTTTTATCCCATTATTCTAAACTCCATGCAATCTTTGTATTGTCAGCCAAACAGTGGTCAGTGTCAAGTCATTTATTGAGCACATGTACCACATATTTTTAAGTTACATGCATGGCAAACTTGCAAACTGTCATAACTTTAACTATTATATTTTTATCTGTCCATTTTGTTAAAGAAACAAATGTAAGTTTGTTCTTTAAAGTTATATAGGGAATATTATGGGCAATTTATTTGAAAAATAAAATCAGTCTATATGTAGTAAAGAAAATGGTAGTGGTCTGACATAAAGTAAAACACATTACATCTGTCAAAACCGTTAACCGCTTTGCATACTGTAAGGATGCAGTGGGGCATGATTGTAGTGTGAAAGTCGGTCAGTTAACCTTCTTGCTTTTTACCTGTCTGACATTCACAGATTCAAGCTCAATAGCTCTAACAACTAGTTGGATAACGGTGAAGTAGCTGTTTTAGGAGGTTCTGATAGAAGTAAAGCTCCATCACTACTGTGTGTTTGAAACACAGAAATGGTTTCTATACATAAAGACCGCAGCCCGTTTATTGTCTGCTGGCAGGTTCCATCTTTCAGACAAGGAAGCTGCTATTGTGTAAGTGTTCGTGACGGCTAGAGGCAAAGTGACACCTGAGATGTGAGCTGCTGGCCCACACCTGGTGCCCTGAGTGGCTTTTTAAAAAAATCTACTGCCTAATAGCCACAGGGCCACTTAAACAGGCACAGAAATGTAAATATTAAGACCTATAGACATTTTAGATGATGAACGACCTCTGCCCCAGCTCAGCAAAGTCTTTGGTTTCCCAGTGTGACACAATGAAACCAGATCTAGGGAGGGTAGAGTGTGTGTTTACAGTTGTGCCGGGAGCGATTTGACAACACATCTTCCAACTCTTTCTCAGTTCTTGTTCACAGTGCAGCTGGAGCAAAAAAGCATTTTGAACAGGTAAACAGGATGACAGGTGATCTCCATCTTCACTAACCCTTCAGGCTGCTGCTGGACCGGACGTGCTTATTCACTGCTGCTGTTGGAATACCCTGACAGCCTTAGGGAAAACATCAGTTGTTTGCCATTTATTATAGATATAATGCTTGGTAAAAGGTGCTGTGTACTTGTAACACGTTGGAGGTTAAAACTGTGCCTACTCTGTAATAAACAAGCCATCCTCTGCAGCTCTTCATCTCACCTGGTCAGTGCAGCTACATGAACTTTTAACACTGATTTTTTTTGACAAATTAGCTTTAAATACTGTCATAATGCCATATTTTATACTAAAATACCAAGAAACTGATTTCCATTGCATACTATTTTGCATTTATGAATAGTGAGCATAGTACAGGTTTTCTGTTGTTGTCTTGGCACGCACCAGTGTGTGCATCCCCTTCATTTCATAGGAGTTACACTATTTGCATTTGAGACTCTGCCTGAAATGGCTGATATAGAGTGACACGATGAACTTTTTGCAAATTGTTTTAATGATATATTTGTGTGTTTGGTGTATGCGCATACCGTCTTTTGGATAAATAAGCTCATATCTTATGATATTTTTTCTTCTGCCCCATCATTCAGCCGGCAGCAGGAAATCGAGGAGAAACTAATTGAAGAGGAGACAGCACGGCGAGTGGAGGAGCTAGTGGCCAAGCGGGTAGAAGAGGAGTTGGAGAAGCGAAAGGATGAGATCGAGCGGGAGGTGCTGCGGCGTGTCGAGGAGGCAAAGCGCATCATGGAGCGGCAGCTGCTGGAGGAGCTGGAGAGGCAGCGGCAGGCCGAGCTGGCAGCCCAGAAGGCCAGAGAGGTAACGCTCGGTCGTTTGGAACGCAGCCTCTCTATCCCCTCCACTCCTCTTACGCCCCCGTCCCCATTTCCCCCTAGTCACCCACTCTGACTGGTGCCTGTCTACGGGACATGTCGGGACAAGGGACAGAACCCCCCCCTTTTTTTTTCTTTTTCAGACAGTAACCCAGCCATGGCACAAGTTTCACTGGAGGGAGGGGAGATGCAGAGTCTGGAAGCGGCCGTCTTGCAGAGAAATAATGTGTTTAACCTCCTATGACCTGGCGTCCGCATATGTGGACGTCATTTTATTATCCAAAAGAGCGTATTGTTCATAATAATAATAGCAATCATAATAATATAAAATCAATATACTAATATAATAAATGTAACAATAATATATTAGATATTATCCGATTATGTTTGTTGGTTACTTCTTATCCCAAAAAACTACAATAAATCTAAAATGCAAGCCCAACCAAAGCTTGGGTCTTAGGAGGTTAAAAGTAGAGTTTTTTCTGAATTTGTCAACATATAAAACAAGGTAATGTGCAAGATGAACTATGCCAGTTTGAGAATATGTTAACTAATCAGTCAGTCTATATATGATCATAGTCTATCTCCTAAGCTGTTTCTGTACAAGCTCCAAATGTCCTTGCTAATTAAAAAATTTAACGGCAGTGTAGCTAATTTGCAATATTTGTGGTCATTTCTCACAATTGCAAATATGGGCAATTGGACTGATCAGACATTTAAGTTAAATCATGCAGTGGTCAACTTAACTGTGAATTAATCAGAATAATCTAGCACACATTTCCTGCTCATTAGATTGTGGTAGGAAAATATGTGTACCTTATTTTCTCACAGCCGCTTCCAGGTTTTGCACGGAGAAGCTACTATTTGTGATTATAACAGCAGCGTAATAGATGGAGCTAAAGTGACAATTAAGACTTTAAGCATGGCAATTAAAGGCGGTATACTGACTCTTTGAGGGGGGCTCCTAACTTGCCAGTGAGAGTTTTACCATGGCAGGGCTACCAAAATATATGGACTTAGAACTTTTTCATCGTTATTTTTTCTCTGGCTCGCTTTAATCTTTTAATTTCATGTTTGTAAGCATCTCTGTTGTTATGAAGATTTTTCATTTTTGAAGATGATGCTTCTGTTTTACAGTCACTGTCTTTGTCTGTCACCAGCCAGTTTATTTTTTTTTAGCTTTTATCAAATGCCAAAAGTTATTTTTGAAAATTTATATTTCATACTTTTTTATGCATCAGATTAGGCAGCTTTTAGATCAAGTTGTAAAGGAGCCAGATCTTTTTATGGCCTTTTATTATGCAGTTTTCAAATGAACCTTCCCAGGCTCCCCTGAACTTAGAACTCTGCTTTTTTCATTCTTTTTGGAGATTATAGTGGACAGCTGTCTGACAAACCTTGTTCCCTTCTCCCCAGGCATCATTAAGAAAAAGGGAGTTTGTGTATGCTACAGTAATAATGTATTGTGAATGAGGGGGGCAGGTAAAGCCTAGTGACCCTGACTTGTACTGGGAGCAGCCATTGGCTCGGTACTAATAGGTTGAGAAATGTAGTCTGAGCACGCCTCCTTTACGTAGTTGGATTTATTCAGCCGCTACTCCCCTGCCTTCTGCTCTGTCGCTACTACTCTGCTCTTTCTAGATCTCCCATTCTCAGTCTTAAACAGTGTTTACCCACAGGACTGGTAGAATTAGCAAGACTTTAAAGACCAAAAGGTCAAGGTCTGCCTTGACATGTTTAGCTGGATAAGGGTCAAGCCAAGACACCAGTACAAGCTTCACTCTTCACAGGAGTTTTTGAATCATGAGAGAAGATTTTCTGTCTGTTACTCTCAGACTTAAGTCACATTTGATGTGTAGAAATGTTAATCACATTTGTTTAATTCACAGACAGTCTGTCCTGTACAGGTTTTCTGTACCACCCCCTTACCTGCTCTTTTAACAGTCCTTGTTTTGAGAATCTTTTATTAGATGGCATCTGCTCTGGGATACATAATGATGGACTACTACGTTTCCTGTTTGACAAGGTTAACTACCTCTGGTCTAACCTGTATCTGTTTATCTTTTTTTCTAATATTCATAATTTAATACAATTGAACACCTTTTCTCCATAGACAAACAAATGTGCTGTGTTTTGTTCTCATGACTTGCTTCTTCTATAGGGCTGCTGCTGAGTTTGATATTGTTATTTGTATATACATTTGTGTTGTTTTTATTTTGGAAACACAACTCACCACCTTCCTAACTAGCACTTGACCTGAGCTGGCCTGCAGCCTTTCAGCTCACCCGTGACTTGTGTCCTGTACTGTAAGTGTACCGTGGTCCGGTCCTCCTCGAACACACACAGACACTACTTTGTACTGTACTCTCCTTCTCCCTGCTCAATGAGGACTGAACCTCTAAAGAAAAGGAAAACAAACAAAACAAATGAATGCGAGCTGCAGGCGCAGGCTAAGCAGTACAGAGATCAGAGTTATAAAGAGGAATGCCGTGGGTGTGTATGGCAGAATCCCCCATACCTACCTACCTACCCACCCACCCACCTACCTACCCCAGGAGCGCGTCTCTGTCTCTGCAGGGGCCACACAGTCCGGACGAGACAGTACATATTCAACCGTTAAATGCCGAATGCTTTCACCAGTTGTGTAGGTACACAGGCAAGGAAAATGCGTAGGTATACGTACATTGGTGAGCCAAAATTATTCCCTCATTTATTTGTATCCTTTTTTTTCTCTTGCTTATAATGATGTTAAAAGACTGCATTTCTTCTAGACTGTGTTGTCTGTCATTTATATCTGTCTTCTATTTATGAGTGTGATGAGTGGGTTTCTCATTTTTTGAATTTCTGTCTTAAAATTTTAATGTCAATCACAATAATCCAGTGAGTGCCCTAGGTGTGGCTTAGCTTTTATTTTTCGAGGTGGGTATTACTGATAGTAGAGGGAGGGGAAAAAACATAGCGGGTTCATTTTTCCCCCCTCTGTACCTTTATGCTTTTCGCCTCAGCTATGTTTTTTTAAAACAATTCAGACTGACTGCAAAGAATGCCACAGTGTGGTCATGTGCGAGAGGCTAGACAAACTTCTCTGTGGTGTAATGAGTTACTTGTGTGTGTTTGTGTATGCTTGCTGATGGTGACTGTGTGTCTGTGACAATTAGATGGCAAGTGTGTTGGTGTGTACAAATGCTCTGTGGCCATAGCCTGTGCATGCGCTAACATGCCACTGTGTCACCCATCTAGGAGGAAGAAAAATCTAAGCGGGAGGAGCTGGAAAAAATCCTGGAGGAGAATAACCGCAAGATTGCTGAGGCTCAGGCCAAGCTGGTACGCCCCACCCGAACAGCAGCAATACTGCTTTTTGCTTTTTCGCCTCTTATTAGATACATTTTTCCTATTTCTGTCAGATTTGCAACTCGGTTGAATGCACGCTGCCTTGATTACATACAAAATAACTAGCACTAAACATCCTTTTTTCCACACTACACCGTGATACTGTCAGAAACTTTGAAACCCAGAGATTTTTATACAGCACAGAAGTTGATTTGGACATTATTATTTGTATTCTACACTTTTATTGGAATGTCACTGTTGTGGCAATTTCTCCTCTGCACACATTGGCTCTATGTGCTCCTTTATGTCACTTTTGCATGAATGAAATATCTGTACTAAATAAGACCTTTAGGCTCCCATTACTAAACAACTTAATAGTCCTGTGGCAAGGGACTCTTTCCACTGAGTGGATCTGAATTGATGGTTATCAGCTGTGGTAACAAGCCAGTAGTTGTTTTATATCCTGTTGGCTACATAAGCTTAATTCTGAATAATTTGTATACCAGTATTTATTTGATTCAGGCTTGATTTGTACAAGCTGAGATTGTAGTAAAGAGCTGCACATAGACAAGAGGAGTAAAGCTGGATCAAAGATAAATGCCAGTACTTTGTAGGCTTTAAGGTTTGAAGTACATTGTTTTCTGTCCTTGTCTGACCTTCTTGTTTTTGCTGCTGCCCGGCAGGCCGAGGAGCAGTTGCGTATTGTGGAGGAGCAGAGAAAGATCCATGAGGAGCGCATGAAGCTGGAGCAGGACCGTCAGAGGCAGCAGAAGGAGGAGCAGAAAATGATCCTCGGCAAGGGCAAGTCCAGGCCCAAGCTCTCCTTCTCCCTCAAGGCCACCGAATGACACTGGTCCCTTTTCGTCCACATGTCACACCCTGCCTTCATCCCCATCCAGCTTCTCTTTATCATTCAGCCCCTATCATCCTCCTCTGTGGAATGCTCGCTTCGTTTTGGAAGTGCTGAAGGAAGGCCGAGAAAAGGGGCACAACCCAGTGTGTTAACTTGCTTGTTCCTGTGGAGGCCCATGTTGTCCCTCCCGGTCTTGAAGAGGAGGCAGCTCTTCACCCTCCTGGAACCTGACAGCTCTCTCCATCCTTTGTCATGCCCACTGCACAGATGACTCTTGTTTGTGCTTTATTTTTTGGATTTTATTTTAATTTTTAGGGAACTTGAACTTTTGATGTAGAATGCTCTAACATGTCCTTTGCCCCGTAAGTCTTAACTCTGGTGTAACGGTGAGCAGCTGTGCACCTGTGCTTTTCATATGCGTCTTCACAGCCAGCAAACTACAACAGAAAGCTAGTCCTGATAGAGAAGCATATGTGTGACTTTGTCTAGTTTAGCATAGTGTGAAAACTCATGTGCAGCTTGGGAGTTAGCCTGTGGTTTTCCTGTTATTTATTTTTTTTAAAATCAAGACTCCCAAAGAGGCTGATGCAGTGATAACAAATCACTGTGCAGCCTTTAAAAGCACAGTTAACTTCCCGTCCAGCTGACAACTTTGTGTCTTCCGTATTTCTTTTGCCTGTATGCTGTGTACACCACGTAAATCTACAGCTTCTTTTCTCTCTGCGTCAATTTTGTCTGCCACATGCATAGTTTCCTTTTTAAATGACATTACAGCATGTTGTCCTGAAAGGATACGTAAAGCTCTTGTTAGATTTGAAGTCACTGTAGCGCAGGTGAACTCAGCCCCGATTCCCAAGCTGCCCATGACTGAACCATAAACCTGCAACAGGATACGTGTCGTCTCTGATAAGGGGGCCTATGGGTAAAGGAGGAGAGAGGGCATTTCCTGTATGATGTAATGTTATTAGCCTTGCTGTGATGTGCTGACTTCCACTCTCCCTCCTCTCCCGAGTCAAAATTGTGTTATGACAATGATCTACGATTATAAAACAAAAAGTCACAGTAATAGCAAGCTTTGTTCTATCAGACTCTGTGACTTGTACAAAAACAGCTGATCTCCGGTCCACGTTCTGTCCCTCAGTTATGTCGATGTAAATTAACTGGGTAAGGCACCTCATTTGGCAAGTCTTGATTCGTAGAGGATGCACAAGTTCAGGTAAGACAAGGTTTGAGGTCAGTGTGTGTGTGAGAGAGAGTGTGTGTGTGTGTGTGTGTGTGTGTGTGTGTGTGTGTGTGTGTGTGTGTGTGTGTGTGGTGACTGACGGACTGACCTCAGGTAGGTATGACTTTTTGTTATGTTATGAGATCTTGAATTTGTCATGTAATTTCCCCCAATTGTCAAGGGACTGAACAGATTAATAAATCCATTGAATGCTGTCGTGTGATTCTCCTCATTTACTCACTGCAGTTATTCATCAGCCAGAAGTAATTAAGGATGAAGTGTAGAGTAAACCCACCTGAACTTGGTCTGTCTGGAGTTCACTTCCTGTTTGGCATGGCCTTAATCCAAACTGAAGACACCTCACACAGTCATCTTAAATAAGCAGTGTGACCTGATCAATGACAAATTTTAATGGCATTACTGGCACCGTCTTGAGGGTTGTCAGCAGGTTATTGCACACTGCAACCATTTTCTACCCTTGAGCTGTGCAGGACCAATACATCAATGTCAAGTTAACAAAATCCCTGTAATAACATCGCCTAATTAGTTGGCAGCTCCAGTTTGAGAATTCTGCTGCTGCTGGTTTGTTTCCAGCATGTAAGGCTGATGTGACAAAGACTGAGATCATTACAAACTGACTTGAGGTCAGCAGGCATGGCCTCAATCCAGATTCACCAGATTAAAGAGGATAATAAATCACGTTAAACTTACACCCAGAGTTCAGTACTGTTTGGAAACAGTTTAACAGGTAAAAACCTGACTAATAAATCCAATTTTGAATGTCAAGTACGCCCTACGCCCATGTGCAGGGGTGGAAATGAGACGATGGATGAAAATACTAACATCTGATTAATGTGTTGAATTATTAAACTCCTATCACCACTTTCTGGAACCTACAATAGAGAAACAACACTGGTTCTCTCACAGCCTTTATGTTCTACAAACCCAAATTGAGGTACCTAGGGATGAAAGATGAAACTCCATTCCTACTTTTTGACATGATACCCTACCATGTAAACAACAATGTGCCGTACAAATGTGTAGTTTTTCACATTTAAAATAGCCACTGAACCACAGGGCTTTCCAATAGAGAAATAAGACTGCCATTACAAATTACAAGTCTTGACATATTATGTATGTTTAACTGAGTGACTTAAATGTTTATACAAATACAAATTTATCTGACCAATTTTCAATACTAAGGATGACCCTCGAACATATAGAGCATGTACAACTTTACATTGATGTGTAGGTTAAAAACCTTCAATACTCTCACTAATTACCTGAGTAATTCTTAAATAGGTCAACAAAATTATGCATGGAAAACCAAAGACTCCCAAGATTCCTTATGAGAGGACAGCAGAGAAAAAGCAAACTCCAGCAGAGCCAGGCTGGGGTAGGGTGACCATCTGCCTTGACTGGTTAGAGTGAGGGTTCAGGTGTGAATAGACATTTAAATGACACCATATTTGAACAAAAACTGGAGCTGAACTTCAGCCAGTCACAGCTAGTTACTGTGACCCTTAGCCACAGCAAACATACCCAATGTTTCCTGTTTCTTGTATTTTAACAAATCTATGTTATTGCCCCAACATGGTATTAGCTGAGAATTTTTTTTAGATCACACAAGTAAGGTAGAAGTTAAATTTAAAAATACTGATAATTAGCTAAAACCTGACTAGCCGGCTGTTTTAGCTGCCTTTGCTGAGCTTAGGAGATGCACTTAAATTATACATTTTAATGTTTTTAAATCAGGATAAGTGTATTCAACTTTGGTTATTTTTTTAAATGCAAGACTGCAAGAAAAACATGTTTTATCCGCTTTAAAACTTTGTAAAACTTTAAAAAATATTAACTATTGAGTAAATCTGTTACAACATCTCTGTTGGAAACAAATCCCTGTAGCATTGCCCAGTTAGTTGGCGGTTTAATAATGATAATACATTTCCTACGACACACTGGAAATAGCGAGAATAAAATGAAAGCTATGTTAGAATTTGGCTCAGGCTCTTAAAATGTTTAGTTTCTTCTGGGAAGTCTTTTGAACTTTACAGGGCAGAAATGTATTACTCTAGCTTTTCTCTACAATAAATACTGACTCCACCATCCCCGTCCCCATCCTCTACGGCAGGAACACTGACCGCAGCCCCCGGTGCCCAGCGGCCCGCACCGCTGCGCTCCGCTCCGCTCCGCCCCGGCCTGCCTGCTGCTCTGCGCCGCTCTGACGGCCGCCGTGTCCGGCTCTGCGGGCAGCTGCGGCGCCGTTAGAACATGGAGGACTTCCAGGGAGGGAACCGGCCGACAAGTTCTTTTATGAAGTTGTTTTTTTAATTTTGTTTCTTTCAACGTAAAATAAATGTGGAAACTTGGATAAAAACAATATTCCACTTCTTGAAATTAAATATGGTGAAGGTATGCAAACCCGATGGTACCTATTGAGGCGAGCGGATGGCATGCAGGCGAGTCTCGATGTTTGCACCCTATCTATCCTTTTTAATAATATTGCTTTGAATTTGTCTTTAAGTGATGTTAAACATGAATCGCTCAAACTTTGCAAAGCATTTTGCATTTTCATTTAATCTACTTTATCTTCTGACACTGTAACAATAATTGAAGTCCTGCCCAGACTGTCTTTACAAGTGTGAGACTCACACATTTACAGGTTAAGTGTTTCTCATTTCAGGACGGCTTCAGGAGCTGCCGGAGCCACACAGCAGGACAAGGAATGGGCAGATTTAAAAAGAAAGACAATTTGTTTGCAAGTTTGTCACGCAAACAACATTCTAAATATAAGGACACAACTTAAGTTTAAATAAAATGTTATCTCAGACCCAAAGGATTAGGCTTTTTTTTTTAATAGTTCAGAAAAGACAATAAAAAATCAGTCACTTTCATGCTTTACGTTTTAACAGACCAACGTGAATATATGCGTGAAAATAACGAATGATCGATACAGAAATGGTTTTTTTTCTTTTCCCTAGACAATAAAAAAAATCCATTCAAGGTTTCATAGGGGCCCGAGGTGGCACAGGAAGCCCGTGTTCTTCTAACGCACTACTGGAGCTTTCTATAACACGTCTTCCAATTCAATTAACGGGACTTAACACACGCTGCAATAAACATCCAGCGAGTGGAGGAGCCTCTGTGTTTATTCCGCGCAGGACAGAGGAGCAGCGTCCGGGCTCCTCCGTGATGTGTCCGGGGTTAGACGGTCCATCGGCTCAGCACAGCAGCCTGGAGGGACAATCAGAGAGAGAGAAAACACAGACCTGATCGAATCAAGTCGTAAAACGTGTCAAAACTTCACACGTTACAACCGGAGAGCTGTGACCTACAGCTGTTAGTAAATTAGAGGCTGTACTAGAAGTTTACTTTACTGTGTGCAGAAGGTGTGAATGTGCCCCATTCCAGTTAACTCTCAGATGCGTAAGTGAGGTCGTTTTCTTGCAATATTTTTGTAATCAAAAGTTTTTATCGTGTCTATTCCACAAAAAAACATGTTTTTGATATGATTTCATGTGATTTTAGTTACCTTTTATACTTTTAAAGAAATTGTAACATTTGTATTACTACCTCAAGCTCTTTATCACTGATAATATACAAGAGGTGATGCAGTGCACAGACTTGGAGGGACAGAGCGGCAATAGCTGGAAGAAAAGAGTGGAAACATGTCAATAAAATGGATATTGGCATTCTTCTATTGCTGTTCTGTGTAATATTCTTCTTTTTCAGTTATCAAAATGTTCAAAATCTGTTCCAATGTGAAAAATATACATATTTCAAACATGAATAACACAAGTGATTATTCTTATCCAGAATGACAAAAAAACTGATTCTTCTTTCATTTTTGACCCACTTTTGGAAGAGTGTAGCATCCAATCACTGGAGCATGTAAAGGTTAAGAAAATATTACAGTGAATGAACAATAATCGTACGTTCATCGTTGTAGGGGGAAGAGTGCAGAGCCTTTTTTGAACTCCTGAAACGCGTACATGCCCCCCTGAGCTAGAATACAGTGTGTGTCAAATGTTACAAAGCCCTATTTTGTTTGTTGATCATTACTTCAAACTATTAAGTGACATTTTGAAGTATGATTTTGTGTTAAATAAAGCAGATTTCCTGCTGTTTTTCCGCTAGTGGGCGCTCTTGCCTTTCAGATAAACTTGAGTTGCTGCTGCTGCGCCTCTTCTCGCTGCTCCAGGAGTCTGTAGAAGCTCCTGTCCTCTCCTTGTTTTCATGATGGGACTTGGGCAATTAATGTGATGCTTGTCAATGAGGAATAAATAACTTTACAAGAAGTCTGATCTGCTCAGCTAAGCCTCTACCGACAGAGATTTTCTTTCAAACTGTATCTGGCCGTTCTCATTTTTTTCACTGCTGCATTAATATTGTTTATATAAAATGGTTTTTATTATGTCAAAAACATGACACGGATTGTGTCTGATTTATCCACCTGCCTGTCGATAAAAGTAGGATTCAGCCGTAGCCGTTCTTCCATTAGTCACCCCACTGAACCAGTTGCCCTCCTTGACTGACAGCAGAGCTCTTATTGACTTCCCCATCGGAGGACCAATCAGTGGCCGAGGGGGGCGGGGCCTGGGCAGAACCAGCTCTACCAAATATTCCCAGTCGCAGATCCTTGCAGTTACTTTCCATCCAGGTTTCTGTACAGACGTTGAGGCATCATCCTCCCTGCGTTTGTCTGCGGGCGTTTTTTGCGGGGGAACGGATCTGCAGGATTGAGCTGAGGCACTTGTTTTTGGGGGGAGGACCTCTAGTATGAGAACTTCCATTCCAGCTCTTTTGATTTATTTCATTCTCACATTTGATCATTTTCTTCATTTTGACCATCCGACCTCATTGTTTCGCCCTCATTTTTCTGCTGCTGTCACCCACAGTTTGTTGCTCACCACCACCAGCATCAGCTGAAAGGGGAATATCTCACCATTCCACCACCAGCCATCCTCGTACTTTTCTCTGCCGCTGCTCTGGATTTTGGCGTGCATTGCTGGACAATAACGCAGAGGGATTTATATTTGTATTGATTTCCATCTAAAGCCTGGCGCACAGCGGACACCACCACTTTTTCTCTCTGAGGGATGTATAACAGAGGGTTGAAACCTTGCGCCCTGAACAGGGGAGAATATTAACGCAGAGTGCGTTGAATGAACTACTGCCGTGCGCCTTTGGCTTTCGGAGCAGGTCTCTGACCTGGAGATGCTCTGATCGGGGTTTTTGGTTCGTGCGCATCCCCACTGGATCGGGATATAAGGTGAAGAAATTTCGGTCGGCTCTCTCTGGAGCGCTTGTCTTCTGATTTCTTTTTGAATGGACATACACAGTCGGGGTTTTTTTTGAGACGGATTGTGCACCCAACCCGGAGGCGCGCAGACTAACCATGGGGGACTCGATGTGGAGATATTATTTCGGAGTGTTGTTTATTGCCTTCAAAGTGGACTTGTGCCGGGCGCTCATCCTGGAGTCCATCTACTGGAACACAACAAACACCAAGTAAGTGCAGCGCAAGCCGCGCTCATTACTGACCCTTAGCGCCGCACAAGCTGCCCGTGTGGATTTAATGACAGAAAATCACGCAATTTAATGTTGGTTGCTCATTGTCCGCAGCATACACGCGTAAAATTAGTCGACTCAAAATTCCAACATAACCATTTAATTTAGAATATACACACGAGCAGAACAAAGAGCTCTCAGGGCAGATGTAGATGTAAATGTTTGAATTTATCCACGCACAGTCGTTTTTCCACGGCAATGCGATTGCGTCTGGAAAGTCGGGTTTTGTCCAACTAAAGACAGCCTGGTCCTCACGGTGCTCTCAGAGAAGCTAAATGATACGTGTAAATTCGGAATCAATCCCTGCCCGCTGTGCGGCTTATTTCGCACACTTTTTCCCAACTCAGTCTGTTTTTTTCTAGCTTAACTGACAAGAATCGAGTTTAACCAGGGAGGTCAGTGCGCCCTAGAATGCTAAAGCAATCTCCCCAAAATACAAGTGAAGACAAAGGAAGCTGTATTTAGCTGCTTCACAGATCCATCTATGTGTTGGTTGGTGCCTGGTCTGGTCGCCGTTGGGGAATAGGGAATACGCGCGGTGGTCGGCGGAGGCCCGGTCGGCCGTGCGTTACGGTGGCACTCAGCGTTCCATAAACCTGCCTCAGAGGGTATCAGCTCAGTTTGTTTTATACACATATTTAATGAGTATATTCCTGAGACGTGATGCTCATTATATTTTAGCTGTGGAGTGGGGAGAAAAAAACGAATTTAAAGACAATGTTACGCTTTGCTTGTTTAGGTCAACAATAAATTCGGCCTGTTATATTTATTACATAATTCAAATTCGTAATAGATTTGTAACAAATTAAAACAGTAGAGCTTAGAAGCTACACTCACCTCATGGTATTGCCTCTTTGTTCCCCCACAGTTGTGTTTCCACAAGATCATATATTTAGTGTAATTTTTTTGGTCACTGAGGATAATGATAATAATTCATGGTATAAACTGTAGAGAGATGAATCCTGTTTGTTCCCGACGAGGCGGAGGCTTCGTGGAGCTAGTGGGACGTTGTGCCGGGCCTCTAATGCTGGGTTGCAGTTTTTGTCAGGGTCAAATAATTCAGTGATCTGGATTTTAGAATTATATATACTGGAAACATGATTAGTGGTGTGGAAACTTTTAATATTCCGCCGTGCGCTTCCAAACTGCTGCTCTCCAACCGCGCACAGCCACTTCTGATACCTGGCAGAAGCCGTGTTCTAAAAGCCGTGGAAGTGGTTGCTATTGAATGTATGTTCCATACGACAGTGTGCGTTTTTAACCGTGATCTAGTGGCTGATCATTAATGCGAGCAAACAGGCCACAGAAGAGCATTCTAATGCCTTTTGTTTCCACACCCTCCAATCTAAGGTAATCAAGACCCTACTAAATATTCACCCAGGCCAAGAAAGGCGGTTAAATTCTTTTTTTCTGCTAATAGAAAAGGTGTCTTTCTCCTCCTCTACACCCCTGGTCTCGGCCCGGCGGGGGGCGCCCGTCTTTGTGGCCGTTTGGTCACGGCCAAACTCCCAACTCCTCTCTATCATTCAGATCCAGGCTCCAGTGCAGCCAAAAGGACTTCTCTGCTTCAGTGAAAAACTCACTGTGGGGAAGTTCTGATAGGCTAACAGGTGTCTATTGGAGCAGGCTTCCGTGCAGGCTGCTAACTGCCGGGAATAAAGGTTACCGGCGCAGCGATCGTCGGTCAGTCTGCCGCGTCTTTCAGGAGGATTTGCCGCGTTGTCTGCGGGAGTGTCTGCTTCTTGGCTTTCCAGCCTCTGGACTGCCACGGCTTTCTCTGTCCAGACGCGTTGGTATCCAGACAAAAGAGTTCAGTAGAATAAAGAAAGACAGTTTTAAAGCACATTAAACTTATTATAGCCCACCTATTTTCAGCCCACAGCGCAGCAGTTTGCTTCTCAGTAGAGCCGTGATGTTGTGAGTTTTGAGACTATATATGGTGCCATTTGATGACCACTTGCTTTTGAAGACTGTGTTGATAATAAAAGCCAACAAATTGCCAAGCAGGAGACATTTGCTTGAGTCTTACGCACAGAGAGAACCTAGATAGTTTTCATACAAGCACACACTCACGTTTTGTCTCTTCACTGCTCCCATATCTGTCTTTTTAAAAACACTGGAAAAACTGTAATGTAGTAGCCTAAGTCATTACACTCGGCGTATCACATCCAATTAAAAAAAAAAAGGAGCAAAAAGAATAAAAGTGCGTCCAGCCTTACAAGGATAGGCCTCAGGCTGCCATAAAAATACACCGGGCATTCCGGCGGAATTAGCGCGTGCATGTGTGCGCGTTTCTGCTTTGCTTTTTTGTCTGGGTGAGCAGTTCAGAGGTAGGAGGCCAGAGAGTGATATCATTGTGTGACAGGGCACCATTTTTTGGTGAGTTGTTGGAGAACAATATCTGGAGTTTCACCTAAGCATCACTTGCAACTAAAAATCTAAACAACCAAAAATCTGTTCTACAAGTTTACCTTTTTACAAAGGAAGATGTGGCCAGTTAGTAAAATGTGAACTACCTGTTATTTTCACACTCAGGCTGATAAGAGTATCGGCTGGATACCCAAACTTCAGCGATCCCCTTTTCGCAGCCTGTTCATAGTCCCCATGGCTGCTTCTCTGTAACAGAGAACTGCAGCCTGAATATCGTTATTCAGCAGGTCAGCAATATGTTCAGCAGACCCAGTTGTCTCTGTCGCTGTGTCTCTCTTTTAGTTTGTGTTAGTCCTTCTCTTTGACTATTCAAGGAAGGATGAATGTTGGAAACGTGGAGTCTCCGGGCCAGTTTAATGCCTTTGTGTGCCTGTGTGTATGTAGGCTGGGGGAGAGGATAAAGAAACAGCCAGCTCTCTCTCCCTCTCACTCTCTCAGTGTGTGTGCATCTATCAGTAAAAAAAAAGGATCCTTCAGAGGGCCCACGGCTGTGTCGATTAAACCTCTTTGTTGTTTGTGCTTTACTACTTTACTGCCCTTATGCGTGAACCTTCTAAGAAAAAACAAAAAAGCAAAAGAATGACCCCACCACCTCCTCCTCCTCCTCCCTACCCTGGTCTCCCCCCCCCCACCACACATTGACACATCACATAGCACCACACACACCTCCTTCATCTGGTAATCCATTTTGTAGTTGGGAGGGAGAAACAAAAAAAGAGGCCTGCTTTACATGGTTTATGTAAAAAGAGAGCTCCCTTTCCTCCACTGCAGTTCATTAAGAGATTACACAGAAGCCCCAAAGGCCCTTTGTGACCGGGCAGTCACGGGGGCACCTCTGTGGGTCCTTTTGTGAATGTGGAAGGATGGAGGGAGGGAGTGTGGGAGTGAGGGAGGGAGGTGGCATAGAGATGCAGGTCTGTCATGAATGACTGACGAGGTCTTGTGCTGAATGTCGAAGCGGCGCCCTTCCCCCTTTCCAGAACCTCCACCCTCGCAATTTAACTTTAATTCTCCGATTTTCTTGCGAGAGAGAGAAGGATCCGTCGCTTAAATCCAAAAAAAACATGAAGGAGAGAAGGAAATCCTGCTGCGATTGTGGTCACACTGCTGGTGTTGTGGAGGCTGACGTTTTTATCGTTACTGCCAAGAGAAAAGTTGCTGATTAAGATTGTAATAAAATAACAGAGCGAGAAGAAAAAAGAAAGAAATGGAACGAGCAGGAGTGAAGAAGGGAACAAAGCATCAGGGCCCCAGGGGGCAGGGAGGGTAATTATGTCTAGGCCTGCACGGATCCCATAGGCCTGGATTACTGGATGAAAGGTAGAGGCTGAAGGTACAGAGCGTAGGCAGAACCAGAGAGGACGAAGCAAACCAAACCAAGGGGGTAGGGTGACACTCTGCGTGAAGACCTCTGTCCTCTCGGCCGACAGAGGGCGAAAGTTTGGATGCTGCAGAGAAACGCGGGTGGATTAAACCTTGCTACAGCCCTGGCCTGGCCTCTTTATCTGCCACCTTAATGAATTCACGCTCAGCAGCTGGGATTCAGATACACAAACAGTTGCCCTTGATCTGCAGTAAATATCCACGCTGCCCTTGTTTCGCTTTTTCTCTTTTCCTATAACTCACTCTGTTTGGTCACACACAAATCCAACAATCCAGTGGTTTCCACAGTGGATGAAGGGGGTTAATGAGAGGGAATGCGGGGAGAAACAGAAAACGTCTTACATTTTTACTGCGGCAGATGCACTGTAGAAAGTGAGTCTACAAACCTCCCTGTTTTAAAATATTGAGGAGAGCTGGGAGACAGAATGGGTGAAGTAAAGCATGAAGCGGAGGGTGGGGGTCAAATGCATTTACAATCATGAGATGGCAGCAAAAGCTTTTATTTGTTTTGCCTCCCCCTGTCCCTTTATTCATCCCTTCTATACACAGCAGTTCTGTGGGCCTCCTCAGCCTGTCTCAGTGACCTTGCCTACCTGCTGTCTGTTCTGATGGCTGCCATTAGGCCAGGTGTCCGGTATCCAGCATCTCCCATCAAATCAGCAGACTGTCTAACCTGTCTTCACCCAATCCCTCGCCATATTTCCTGAGACAGTCCAGTGTGTGTTGTGTGTGTGCGTGTGTGTGTGTTTTAGTCGCACAATCCAGAGTAGTTCATATTTACCCTTAATCAACCTCTTGGCAGCTTATCTTTAAACCCACATTCAAACAGTTTTTCTTCTTCTGTGTCTGCATTTATTGAATGCTCTCATTGTACTCACTTTCTTGTAAAACAGCTGGCTAAAATACAACAGTGTAATAGAGAGGATGGTGTGTGTATTTGCCCCTGGCTAAGGCAGATCTCAACTTTGAATTGTAAAGACAGTGAAAGAGCAGAATAGAGCCATTCTGATACCGTATCTGATTTTCTGTCTGGAAGAACGCACAGGAAGCCCACCTAGTGAAAGAGATGAGGACATGCCTGGACGACATTTTCTTTTGCATTTGCTCTGTGTAGGCCTAGTTATGTTTGATTTTGTGATAGTTGTCCAGCTCCCACTAAAGATAGCATTTATGCAGCAGAGTAGGAGCTCCAGGGTCCTGGTTGATAGTATTGTCAGAGAGGTGTTGTTCAAATTTGTCATCAGAAAAGACTAGATATTATTCACCTGATTGCCTTTTATGTACTGAATATGTAGGTGTGGGTCTGTGTGTGAGTGAGGTGACTAAGTGAAATAGACATTTAAACTAAATGCATTAAGGGGGGAAGCCAAGGAGTGGTGACAACCACATATTAAAGCCTGCCCGTCGCACAAAACCAATAGTGAAGCCTGTTTCACTGTTATTGTTTCTCACCATAGAACTGGAGATACATCCAGTAACTACTATTTTTCTGGCACAACGTTTTTGAGAGCCAATTCTATACAGCAGTCGTTCCCATTCTCCCATTTCAATAGCACAACCCCCCTCAAGGACACTGTTGCTTTAAGGACCTTTACTTATGGGCTTTATGAACAATTAAAAAAGCAAAAAAACATTATGAGACCATTTTTTATTGTCACATCTAACAGCTACTGTCATGATCAATTAATCTGCATATTATTTTCATATTGATTTTATTTGTCTAGAAAACTTCAGAAGTATGAGAAATATCTGTTATAAGTGCATGTATGAAAGAGGAAAGCATCAAGTCCTGACATTTGAATTACTATGGTTTTCCTTAAAGAAAATAACATAAAATGGTAAATCATTCGCCAGAATAGCTGTCAAATTGCTGCTGCTCAGTTTTCCTTTAAATGTCACATTTCATCCTAAAGTGCAGACTCTGCATTCCAGAGGACAGAAGATTCAGAAAACATGTTGTCATCAGTGTTGCATGGGTCCAGATGAACGAAACGTGATACAAAATGGACGTGTGGAATACTAATCTGTCATCCACCTCTTTGTAGTTTTGGTACGGAAGCAGAATAGTGATGCTCCTATATATCAACCTCTGTAGATAAGGCATGAGCTGCAATATGCACACCACAACGTTTACAATCAGCACATACATGCATGCTTTCGCCCCTGTGTAAACACACACGCCCGCTTGCACGCATGACTGAATATCTCCAACCATGCTCCTACACACACACACACACACACACACACACACACACACACACACACACACAGGGTTAATGCATACACATACAGCTCCACGACATTTGTGTAGATGTGAAACACCTAAGGCTTTTCTAAGGACCTTGCCTTTCTCTAACTCTCTCTCGCTCAGTGCTCCACTTCTCTCCCTTCACTCTCCCCCTCCTCAAACACATGTAGGGAAGATGATGCTAGATGGCGCTGCAATGCATAGACATACATAGCCTCTCTCTCTCTCTCTCTCTCTCTCTCTCTCTCTCTCTCTCTCTCTCTCTCTCTCTCTCTCTCTCCCTATGTCCGTCACTGGACACACTGCACCACCACCGAGTATGTCCTGAGGGGGTGTAGGGCATAAAAAATATTCACTTGGCCTAGTTAACTGCTGCTGTAGTGTGTGTGTGTGTGTGTGTGTGTGTGTGTGTGTGTGTGTGTGTGTGTGTGTGTGTGTGTGTGTGCGCGCTCCTGCCAGAAGCCAAGAAGATGATGCATGCTGTTGGTTAGACAAGAAGAAATAATGTATGTGTCTACATTTGTACGTTGAAAGACAAAGTGTGTGTGTGACATGGGTCGGCAGAAGAAGTACTGTAAGAAAAAAAATGGCTTCGTGAGACTTCACAGTCCCTGTGTGTGTCATGAAGATTAACTCTCAATATTTTATGATGGAATGGCTAAATCACAAGCATCTTTGTCACAAAAAAGCAGTCTTTTTTTTCCTCAATTTATTATAGGTCTACTGGAATTTAGACAAAATCTGCTGCGTCAAAAATATACATACAGCCATGCTATTATTTGACTCTCATCTCAAGTATTTACCTTTTTGCCACTGCTACTGACAGAGTTGATGCAATTCAACTACAATTGAGCAATTTTCTCTTCGCGACATTTTCTTCCTGCTTATGGCAGTGACACGACTGTACTGTGCACTTAATACTTACAAACAATTGCACAGTTGATTTTGAGATCTGAAATATTTTTGAAATGGCTCCAAGTGACTTTCCTGACTTGTTCAATCAGTGATTTGGTACTTCAGATCTGTACTCAGCTCCTTAGACTTTCTCATTGTAGCATTTATGGCAGAGTCTTGTAAGTGAACCAATTTAAATAAGGACCAGTTGATACAGAGGAGTCAGCAACTGTAGTCAATCATAATTACACACAAGAAGAGGCCATAAGAGGCCATGTCAGTAAGACAATTTTACACAACTTTATATATCAGCATAATTGATCATTTAAGTTGCTGTATGTTTGTAGTGGATCCAGCATATTTTTCCTTATTCCCAAAAGATCTATAATAAATCTTTGAAAGAACCAAAATGCGTGATTTTTTTTTTTTTTTGGTGACAAGGATGCATGTGTTGCAATTGTTCCACCCATAGCATAAATGGTTTTGCAAAATGCAAGTACGCTTCTCAAGTTATTAGTTGATAATTAGAAAGCTCTTTGACATTTCTCGTCATTTGTTAGTAATTTAAGTCATTTATTTGGCCAAACTTTTAATAACTTGCAGGTTCCATCCTTAAAATGTTAGGAATGGTTGCTCTTTTCCTTTATACAATTCCAATACAATCCTTTATATAATTGTATTATATAAATTTACATTTTTATTTCTCAAAAAGGTAATTTTTCTCATCCTTCCTTCCTGGAAAACCAGTACCACAAGTGCTGGTTTTCTAAATGGTCCCCACTAGATGTTCATGTTGTTCATTTACATCTAACAGTATTCACAGCATGCTTTAAAAAGCCTCCTGGGCATGCATAGTTAAATTTCCAAACTGTATTCAAGCATGGGGCAAATTTGTTTGGCACATAAATACAAGGTTTCACCTCTAACTCAAGCTCAAACTGTGAATGTGTATGAGTGTGCAATCACAGGAATGCTGCAGGGGCTCTCTGTACTTGGAGACAAAATGGCAACATTATTTTACTTTGGGGAAGAATTTAGGGAAATTTAACTACACTCCCAGACAAAACCCCTCCCGGCTCTCTGTCTTTTGTGTGTGTTTCCACTGCCATTACTGTTGTTGTAGATTTGCCTCGCCTTACTGGCTTTTTATTGTTTTTTCATTTCTATTTTGTATGCCAATGTTGTTCCATCATTTCCCTCACATCCGGCATGTGCGCTGCCTTCTCCCCGTTTATCCTGTTAATTATTCTCTCTTCCATCGCTGCCACAATGCAGGAGAAAAGCTCAGTGATTTTATCTTCTAACGTGGGGGTCACTTTGGACTACGCGTGTAGGCACATGCACATCTCGCATTCCACCATTATTCTTCATCATTTAAAATTAATGGACACAATCACTAATTACCACATCAATAATTAAGCCGTCTTCTCTGTTTTGCAAGTATGGAGAGGCTCAATGGCAAACACTCCAATCCATGACGCATAATGAATGACTTCTCATTCAGTTTTGCTGCCTAACTAATATCCATCTCTCTCTCTCTCTCTCTGTCCTCGTTCTCCGCCTCCCTTTCAGATTCGTGCCAGGCCAAGGTGTGGTATTGTACCCCCAGATTGGGGATAAATTGGACATTGTGTGCCCTCGTGTGGATGGTGGGATCAGCGATGGTGTGGAGTATTACAAGGTGTACATGGTGCCCAGGGAGCAGCTGGAGAGCTGCACCATCACCAAGGCTGACACACCACTCCTCAACTGCGTTAAGCCTGACCAGGATGTCAAGTTCACCCTCAAGTTTCAGGAGTTCAGCCCCAATCTGTGGGGACTGGAGTTCTTTAGAGGGAAAGACTACTACATCATCTGTAAGTATTTGTTCATCCCTCACCATACTGTGGCATTAGCTAGTTGGTTGCACTTTGCAATTAGTGTTGTCTTGACCAACACAAATAACTTAATGCTGAAAACAACTTCATACTGCTTCCCAACATGTTGATTGACATTCTAAGAAATTCCAGAAAGAAACCGAAGGAGATGAGGCTGAGGCTGAGGAAAGCTGTGAAAATTCACTGAACATCACAGATTGAGATTATCTGAAAGAGGATTTTTCATGGAGTTCTGCCCATATAAGCATGAAGTAAACACTTTTGACTGAGGAATCTGCAGTGTGGGACTTGTTTCTCATCTGAACCAAACTGCTAGCAAGATTCAACATGAGAATTTCCACGCCGAACCAAACCATTGTGAAACAGTGTCTTCCAGTCCCATGGTGCAGGTGTGGCCATTCTACCTTGCTTATTGCCTCTGATGTACTAACGCCATCCTGGGAGGAAGCTCTGATGTGGTTTAGTGACGGCCCCCTGGTTTGAAACATGGGAGGTGGACTATACCATCTGTGTGCCACTGATGGGGGTGTGTGTGTGTATGTGTGTGGGGTGGGTGGTGGGTGTGGTGGAGGGGAGGTTCGCTGCAGATAGGACCATCTGCGAGGCTCTGCCATAGCCATCTGTGAGCTGTCACAGTGGGGAAGGCCATGTTTCTGACTGAGTAGAAGGAAGGGGAAGAAAGGAGAGTGAGGAGAGGATGAAAGACGAGCAGGAAATACTGCTTCTTATCCAAATAGTCTGTTGTAGTAGAGGAAGCTGAATTTTGCAAAACAAATGTGCAGGAGAAAATTGTTTTGTGTTGTACTGTAACCCTGCTTTGAACTGAATGCAGTAGCCTGTGTTTGTCAGAGAAACCGGTTCACAGGCACAATATGTTCATTTGCTTCAAACAAAGTATGTTTAAAACCGCAACAGTGGCTGCTCTGTCGCTAATGGGTCATAGCTGCAGGTTGTTTGCATGGCAGGGCATGTCTTGAGTGTTTAAGTCTAACAGGTATGTCTGTGGCCTTTCTGGTTAGGTGTGTTTTCAGTAAATATGTTGGAGCAAGGAAAGCAGTTCAAAATGCATGAGAATGGTTCTCTCTTTCTCTTGTATTAGCTTTTACATATTCAGCTTGGTGGCAAAAAGGCTGGCACTATCTGGATGACGAAGAAATGATCATCAACACCCAGAGAAAATGATCAGACCATTACATTACATTTGTGGGCTGTGTGTGTCTGTGTGTGTGCTCAGGGAGTACAAAGACGATCACCCTCCTCTCGTCTCCTCCTCGTCTCCCTCCACCCCAAACGCTGCGCTTAATTATTGATGAGCCAGTGCTGATGTTTGCTTAGCTCTGTTCTCCTGGTGTTCTGCCTCAGCTCCTGCAGCTGAATGCTACCACTTTGTGGTGGATCAGAACCTAGAAGACGGGGTAACGTTCAGGTTAATGAGGAACATGATGGGGAAGTGCGGTGTGGGTGCATAAGGATTGGAGAAGCAGACAGATACAAGTGCATGCGAGCATATATGCACACACACACACACACACACACACACACACACACACACACACACACACACACACACACACACACACACACACACACACACACACACGCTGTTCTGTTCCTCAGTAGCCTGGAGTTTCAGCCTGAAGCTGATCCTCTGTGCACACATTTGTTGCTTTACGTAGGACCTATGACAACAACATCCTGCCTCACTCTATTTATCCATGTATCTCCTGAGATTATTGTATTTCCCACCGCCTCAAGCTTAAAAAAACACCCTTCCTCTTCATCAGCCTGTCAAATCGACAAGTTGGAACAGAAAGAAAGTGGGAAAGTTCAATTTGAATCTTGAAAAAGGGGGTTGGGAAATCCAATTTTGCAGTTCGTGCAAATTCCCTCTACCAACATCCCTATTTCTTCACCCGCCTCCTCTTGTAGCCACCATCCCACCTCTCTTCCCAGCTACCCAAAATGCTAATGTGTAGCCTAAAGAGGGGAGAGGGTGAGCTGTTTCTCCACTGAAGAGTGTGACTTTTTGCTGTTAATTGCTTCTCCTTGACTTCTGCAGCCTTGACAGCCCCCTGCATTTTCATCGTGGTGTTGTGTTGTGTACTTTGCTTGGGTCTTGGAGTACAGACCAAGTAAACACTAAAAAACAGCAAAAAAGCAAAACAAAAAAGGGACGAAGAGTGACAGAAATGTGCAGATGTTGAATTTTGTTGCATTGCATTACTTTGCATTGTTCATATCCAGCCAGTTTGTGAGTCTTTGCATGTAGGCCTGATTGCTTTTACACGTATGTGGTGAATGAAAGTGGTTTGGGCTTAATAGGTACTTGTACTCTCCCTGTGTACTTCTATGTAAAAGTATTTTCACCCCCCCCCTTACTCCAGCCTCGCTGTCCAAGATCCATGTGAGTGTGACACCGCCATAGAAAAGTTCACTGCGAGGATTTCATCAGTCTTTTGGAGTGAGCACTTGATACGTAATTAATTAACCAGCGTTTAATCCTCCGTTTCTTCTCACAATTGCCAAGGCCCTCACATCAATGCTACGGATCTGAGTCCAATTGGATTAGCACTGCCTTGTGTTGAGTATTTTGCCAAGGCTAGACGTAGATTAGACGGGTATGTTAAACCCCCCTACACACACCTTTACATTCATATAACTGACATGAGGTTTCAGCATTGCACGCCTCAACCATGCGGTCAGATATGTTTCTGGACAATGACAAAAAGGGTATTTGTGTAAGTTCTTATCATATGTGTGAGTGCAGCTGTGAATTTATCAACTTTGTCTCCTGTGTTTGCTTGCATGCCTAGAAGGGCTTCTGTGTACATGCAGATTTACCACGCTTTCATATGTGCACATTTCTATATCTATGCATGCACGTGTGTGTTAGTGTGCCTTTTTAACGTGGCCGCGCACAATGCTGCTCCACTTGAGAGCAGATGAGTTTGATGTGATTGTTTGCGGCAGCATGGCCTGCAGCAGAGAACCTAGTGAGCTAGATGATCACATGAGCTAAAGAGGAGGGGGAGAGAGATGAAGAAGGAGGGAAAGGGGGCAGAACGAGTGACGAAAATGAAAGAGAGCTAATGAGGGAGAGAGGGGAGGACGGGAGTAAGAGAGGGAAAAGGAAAGAGAGCTAAAGAGAGAAGGAGGGAGTAGAGAGCTGAAGGGAATGGGGGCACTGCAATAGACGCAATGAGAGAGATGAGCTAAAAAGGGCAGAAGAAGGACAAGACTGCATTTACAGCCCATGCAGAAATGCAGAAAAAGGAAATTTCATCAAGGCTTTAATCACCTTTTGCTTTAGTCACAACAGAAAATCACGTCACCTCCTTGCTACTCTGATTGTCGTGAACTCGAACACAAGCTCTGAGGGAGAACATTCCACTCTTTAAATTTGACATGAATTTAAAATACACTTTAGCATTTTCATCTGATTTGTGTGATTGGAACCATCAGTTCTTTATTCACCGCAGTTCAGCAAGCTGCAGAGAATTAGATTGGCGGTGGCATTATTATCACATTATGAAAATGGGTGGCAGAATTAATCAGCTGTAGTCACTGCTACTTCTGTGTCTGTGTGAGAAATACCTAAGTGGAGAGAGAGGCTCCAAATAAATGGATTTTTACTGCAGCTCTCAGCTGAACTGTGCTTTTTGCACCTGACATTGTAATTAAACCATTGCTTACTGCTGTGCTAATTGAATGTTAAATACATAACCTAAACTCAAGTGGATTTAAATAATGTATTTCAAATGTTTGTGTGTTTTTGGGAGTGCAAAGAGGATAGCAAGGGGTGGTTGTCAGTCAGCTTTGATATTTATGGTGACCCATCTTTGCCCTAGGCTTATTTCTGAGGGTCACTGGGGTCCCTACAGGGGCAAGGCATCCCCTGTCGTGGGCGATTAGGGCAGGTGGCTGTGACGGGCATTAACCAGCCTGTAACAAGTGCACTGTCATGATGTGTTCACGCTCCACAGCAACCAGACGGATGGCAATGACACTCACTGTTTAGATTGTAGCTTCATTTGTCTCTTTTGTTCTTCCTCTGTCTGTCTTTTCCCTCACCCTCAATCTGTCCATACGTCCATTCTCTGTCTCTGCAATACACTTCCTCTCTCTTCCTATCCATCTGACCGAGAGGCCTCTTCAGTCTGTTGTTGCCATGCCTTTGCTCTGTTCCACTATTTATGAGCGGCCCAGCATTGTCTTTCGGCAGTGCATTGTGTATTAATTGTACCCAGAGAATTTGGCAGTGTTAGTGAAGCAGCTTTCAAAGTATCATTTTCAAGCTTCATAAAAGCTCTCCATACCGCACCACAAATAGTTGTGCTTTCACTAAGAGCTAAAATATCTGGAATAGCGGTGAAATCTAAAAATCTCGAAAGTCATAAAAATTTTCATGAAGTTCTCCTTCGTGATAAATTAAGAAATTGCAATTTCTGGAGCAAATTGCCAAACTTGATCTTATTTTGCTTCATCAGATGTGATCATTTGCTGTATTTCTCAGGTTTGTCTTTTAGTTTTAAACTGGTAATCTAACCTGGAAATTAGTTTGAGGGTAACTTTGGGGCCTGGAAACTTCTGATTTCATTTTAGACTAAATAATTTGTTATTAATTGGTAAAATAAATGCATTAACACCGGATCTCTGATTTCACAGTGCAGAATTTAAAGCTGTGAGGAACAGACGACTCAAAGCAACTTAGTTTTCTGTCTGTTTCAGCTGAATGTTGAGCTTAATTTGATTTGAAGGGTTTCAGACTGTATTACTGCAACATGAGACTATTTTTGTTGTTGGTTTTTTATGTTTATGTTTGTTTTTAAAGCCTCGTAGTTACAGAAATCTTCATTCCAGCTGAAACCTGGCACTTTTTTTGAGAAGAAGAAGGTTCAGTTTAATGGACAGTTAATACACTTTTAGCTTATAGCTAATCATTGCCACAAAAATTAACCAGTAATTTACCACATAATTCTTAACCTGCAAAAAAAAAAATCTCATTGATTTAACTATTGAATTAATTGACAGCTATTATAGCAACTGATCAGTTGGTTTGAGAGCAAAAAAAGTCTAAATTCTCTGATTCTAGCTTAACTTTGAAGGTTTGCTGGTACAGGAGAGTGAACTCACCATTAGAGTAATGGCTACTTTCAGCTCTACATGCTATTCTCAAAAGTACAGAGGGGAAAGCTGGGTGACCCATCTTTGCTCTGGCCGGCTCAGAAATATGTAGAACTAGAGTTTTTTTTTTCTTCCACATAACAACACGAGAAAGGAGAGAAAGTAATTTGGAGCTCATTATCTTTATCTGGATTGCAGCTCACAACTGGTGATTTTCCACTCTCTTGATTTGATCAACAGGAGAAAATGAAGTTAAGGAGATTGAGGATGGCTGCAGGTGGAGGGTGACTTGTGGTGCGTTTACGATGAGGAGGTGGGATTGCTGCTAGAGTGCTTGTGTGCTTGTTGCATGCTAGCGATAATTTTACAGGTGCCTCTAACACACGCAGGCCGACACTCAAAGTGAGGAGACTTCCTTGACACACTTCTACTATTTGTTTGAGACTCCATGTGACTTGTGTGTGGTTGAAGGTGTGTGTGTGTGTGTGTGTGTGTGTGTGTGTGTGTGTGTGTGCTGGCACATTTTATACAGACCCACTCAAGCTGTCACTTTGGTCTCAAACGGTACTTTGTCACAGCCAGTGAGTGATTTTTCCCTGTTGTGGCCACTGTTTTGTGTGTGTGTGTGTGGGAATGCCTGTGTTTGAGAGCATAGTCTTTTCAAACCACAACAACAACTTAACCACAATGGTAAATGAAAAATATTAAAAATAGACTCAGCCATGATGAAGCAAGTGCTGAGGGAAAATGAGATGTAGTTTTTGTTTCCTTGTCCTTCCTCCGTCTTGTTTCTCTCTCCATGTGCTTCCAGAAGGTCACACAGTAGCTGGAGCAGTGGGTTAATCTTTTTGTTTTTTCTCCTGTTTTTTCTTATTGCACTCCCCCACCTCTCTTCTTTTCATTTAGTTGGTGACTAAATCCATTAGTGAGGGTCTTGTATGGGGGTCCATCCCAACCCCTTGCTCTCCTTCCCCTCAGCATAACCGATTAGCTGGTTAGTTCTAGCTAGTTAGTCTGTCAGCCAGTCCGGTCTGGCTTCTCTGACTGGGCTGAGGAGGCCCAAGTCATTCAGCCAGCCTTAGCCCATTCAACAATCACATTCTGTTTAAATCCAAGTCAGGCTTGCCTGGACTGCAGCCTTGGCACTGAGAGTGTGTGTTTTACTCAGCATTTAAAGGGGAAGAACAATTTAAACTTTAAAATGAGACAGATTGAAGGATCCCCCTCCTAATATATCTTAAATGTCAAGGATTTATTGCAGCCAAGTTTGAAAAGATTTGCTTTTGCAGGTTTGACAAGGAAGAAGCTTCTGTTCTGTCCTTCCTCGTAGAGGGGTGCTGATGTGTTAAATGCTTATATAGGGCAAAGGGAAGGAGAGAGCACATGGGAAACAGGTGACACAAGTGCCTATATGTGCAGCAGATGAGATCTAAATGCACCTTCTGGCAGCTCATCGCATTTCTCACCCTGTGAACTCAGACCCGTCAGGAACAAGTGGTTTTGTGCATGCATTCACCTCAACACCACCTGCCCCAAACACAACACACCCTCACTGGGCCCGTTGCTCAGCAAAGTAAATAGCGTTAGGGTGGTTAATGGCATTCTGCAGGATTGTAAAATTCATGTGTGTTGTGCTAACAGGTTTATGAAATGAACACATGCACACACACACACACACACACATGCGCGTACACATACACAATCGGAGTAACAAGAGCACAAGCCTTTAAGGAGCTTTGTTGGTAATGTGCTTTTCGGTCTCCACTGAAGCCATAGGTCAGCTAGAGAAGGAGACAGGGGCAGAGAGGGGAGGCGAGATGCAGGGCAGGAGGGAGGGAGTCCTTGTTAACATGCTCTTTGTGTCCACTCCCATCACCATCTTATTGAAGCAGGGGGATTCGGATCAAAATGATTGGTTGCTGGCAGAGAGGAAAAGGAAGGGAAAAAGAGAAAAGGGACAACAGTGAGGAGGAAGAGAAAGCAGACGACTGTGCAGACCTTAATTTTTCAAAGCTATTTAACTCAGGATGTTGCTGAAGCACCTGTCTTTCAGTTCCCTCATAGCCGACGGAGAAGCTGCAGGAATGGGAGGGAGACATGTTGAAGTGGCGATAAGGGGAGGGGTAAAAATGGTTAAAATGGGGTGCAAGGGGATAAGGTGACGGCTGCAAGGCGGCTGCCCTAGAGAGGAGGAACTTGTGGATGATGGGGTGTTGTTCAAGTGAGGGGAGAGAGGAGGAGAAAAAGAGATGCAGGAGAGGAAGCGGAGGGGAGTCGTGGGGGGGCGGTCGTAGTGAATGCGGGCCACTGAGCACTGGCGGGAAGCCAAGCCGCTAAGCCCTGGCAGCTCGTTAGCCTCTGTGTTACTGACCTGATAGACCACAAGCCCTACTACCCCCACCTCGCCTTTCCCTCCGTCCCTCCCTCCCTCCCTCCCTGCTTGCTGTTCCCTGGCCCACTCATGATGCATGCTCGCTGCATTTCTACCCAGCAGCCTCTAGAGGCAGCACCAGATAAAAGTATAAGAGCAGAGTAGCGGAGCAGCAGCTAATAGGCTCCCAGCTGACTGGACTTTGTCAGAGCAGTTTGCTCAGACTTTTGCATTTTGTTTTTGTGTGTGTCTATGTGGGCCACATCTGTACAAGACCGACACAAGTATTTATTTATTTTATTGTCATTTAAGAAAATGCAATGTTCACTTGTAAAAGGCCCAAATAGCATTTGCCTCCCCGACTCATTTTGTTCTTCCTGTCACATGTGGGACGTCTTGCTCCGCCCCTCCAGATTTCTCGCCCAGCATCCGCTGCTATCTTCAACAGAGTGTTTAGCAGTGCACTTCTGTTTTCTCCCGTGTTTAAATGTTTTTCAGATCATTTAAGCTCTTTTCATCTGAGAGCCATTGAGGTATTTATTACCTCCCTCTGTTCCCTTAATTTTACTGCCTCTCCTGGAGAAGTGCCTATTTAAAAAAAAAAAAAAAAAAAAAAAAACGTTTCTCATCCCCTCCTGTTTACGTTCCTGCATATTTTTTCTTTTTCATGTTGTCAGCACATCTCTCCTTCTTCTTTGAGCCTGGCAGCAAGTTTGATTTTCAAATCACAGCATTTGAGAGCTTTTAAAATCCAAAAGTGTGTTCTTTAATAACTGGCTACCGCTCTCTGGGGTGTCGTTTACACTAATGCACGATAAGCCGCTGAATTTCCCGCAGCTTGCCAAGATGGCCAGTGTCATCTCAGTCCTCTCTCAGTCCTTTTCCCACCTCCTTTAACTGCCTCCTTCACGAAGCCCATCAGCACAGTTAGAGATATTACAGTCACAATTACTCAAGCTAATTGACTTTGGGGATGTGAAAAATACCGCTTGAGAGGAGCGACTGAGGTGATGAACGGGGAAATGGTGATTTTATTAAAGGGAGTATGAGTCATATCCTTCCGCAGCAGTGCTTCTGTTGTCTTTGGGAACTGGCTGTTTTTGTGAGATAGGCTTAAGGCATATATGGCAACACAATTTCCACAACACATATTTCTCCTACCAGATTCTTGCCGTGACAGCTAATTCTAACCTTGACTTCTCTCTCATGTCTGCTTTAGCAACATCTAATGGCACCATGGAGGGCATCGACAACCAGGAAGGGGGAGTGTGCAAGACCAAGTCCATGAAGATAATCATGAAAGTGGGACAAAGTGAGTGTTGTATCGTTGACTTACAGCCGTGAGTTCCTGCAAACATGAGCAGGCAGTCACAATGCAGCATGTACGTAGCACAAAATTGTGTGCGACTCTGAAAATGCCCTAATGAGGTCATGGGAGGTTGTGCAGCACACAGCTCCATCGTCTCCGTGACACCTGGGGCTGCGACGGGGCAGGAAATGTAATCTAGCGGAAGCCTAATGTGCTCAAGTGCACACACATAGACACACGCACACACAGACACACACAATTGTGTCTTTAACAAGTCTTTCAAACAGGAGGCCTTCTATACAAACAAATCTAGTTCATATGCACACAATTGTCATGTCTGAAACATGCACAGCAAGCCCTGCATCCAGCCACACTGGACATATCAGAACCTGTCCGTAATTGTGGCAATAATTATTTATAACTCCGTTGTCAGGCTGCCACCTGGAATGGTTATTTCCAAGGGTCAGCCCTCTCATCAACACCAGCTTCAGCGCTATTGAGAATCGCTGCATTTTGGGTATTAATCAAAGCTGCTGCACACCGAGGAAGAAAAGAACAGGTGCTGAATAGGCCTGAAAATCGGTTGTCTCTCCTTCTAGTACTGAAAATCAGCTCCAGTGTTGAGAAGAGCTGCTTACAAATCAGCAGATTTATTAAAAGAGTTGTGTGGTTCAGTCGCAGAGTTCAGCCAGGGAGTTCGAGTGATTATAACAGCAGATGCTCAGAGAATTACTCCACCATTTAGCATGACTGTTTTGGAGTCTGCTCAGCATCAGACATACTCTGATAGACATTTTATCAGCATTTAAAACCACATTGGTCTATAGCAGAACCAAAAACACAAGCATTAATTACTTTTCATAGTTCAGTCCATTCATATCTGGGAGATGAAGAGCCTTGGTTGTAGAAGCAACTTGCTTTAATGTGGAACCAGTTGAAGGGGTGGGTGGCAAACCAGCAGTTAAACTACCCAGGACAATCAGAATAAAGATATCCACCTTGTCAATTTAATGAAATCTGAAACTGTCCTTTAATATGAGTGAAACAACATTGACATTCACTGTTAATTCCTGTGCATATTATATTCATTTTTCAGATCCCTCTGACCCTATTTCACCCAAAGACAACCCTACCAGAGTACCGTACCCTCCCAAGCACTCAGATGGCAAGGAGATTTACAACCCTAATGACGTTCTGGAGAAACCAGGTGAGATCACCTTTTTATGGCTTAAATCCTGGGAAAGTAGTAATTGAGTGGAGAATTTATTGAAACTATTTGGCATTTGGGAGCACAATTGTTCAGACAGCGAAGCGCAGATAGCACTAGGTAAGTGTGTGTGTGGCCAGAGGCATGGCTGTATGTGTGAAGGAAAGAAAGGTCAGCGATTCATCGGCCAGTAATTGAATGTTGCCCATAAAACTGATAGGCATCTCTGGCCCCTCAAGGACTTATAAGGTATCTCCATGCTGGCCTCATTCCAGCCCTAACCCACTGCTTAAGTGACATTTTCAGGAAAACGATCTGATCACTGTCTGCCATCTTTTTAACAACCTGTTCTGAGTACAGTTACACACTTGTTTCTGCACCAAATCACAACTTAGACAGACGTGCAGCGATGTGCTGACTGCTCATATCTCTGCTATTATATTGCAGTTAAAAATCTCATTTACAGCGAGCTGTGTACAGAACAGGAAGGGCCAAGAACAAAAACAAGCTGACCTACATAAACAGTCCTCCAGTCCTTCCCCTCACGTCCCGGTTCACTGAGGGCGTGGCCTTGTCTAAGACTGTCTGTTTTCACTCCAAAATCCATTCGACGTCAAGCACACAAACATGCAATCTTCCCATTAAATCCACACTGGCAGACATGAACATCTTTCTCTCTGCATTTCTTGTCCTTGCTCATGCTTTTTTATGTCTTGTCCCTCCATCCTGGCCGATAGCAGAGCACATGGGCGTCAAAATGGAATGGGCAGAGTGTCTGAGGCAGCATAATCCCCTTGTATAACAACGACAGGGTCCTTGCTTTGGGCTGCCTGCCATCCTATATCCACTCCCCACTACCACAGCTAAAGCACTTTTAGGCCCTTGGGAGAGCCGCATCAGACAGGGGGACACAGTAATCCTACCGATTCAGGGAACACGGTCTCATCCTAGGGAGAACAGAACACACTCGCCCTTGAGTTTTGGATCTGAACTAGAGTGTCCATTGCTGGGAGTCAGAGCACAGCTTGACTTTCATAATTGATGTCCACTGATGACATCAAATATTCCTTTCTTATTGTCTTCCCTCTGGGGCTGTTAGTTAGAAAATGAAGTTACTTTTTATGTCTTTCAAAATGCAATTTATCTGAGTGCCATTTGTCTGTATCTCCCCAGTCAGTGTATCTCTTGTCAGGCTGTGCTTGCCCTAGTTTCAAGGTTACAGTCTTCACTGGCTGAATTTGAATAGCCACCGATCGAATGTGACCTTTATACAAAAGCTTTCTATAGACGGGCTTCACTCTCAGATGGGCTGCTAGTCTGTTCTCCCTGCCTTTCCGAAGAAATAATTAAAAGATGGTAAAGAAAATGAAAGCCAAAGGCAGGGAAAACCTGAGAAAGGGAACATTGCTTTTGCTTACCTTCTTAAAGCAGCACCTAAGATCCCCCTGCCCCCATAGCTTTACAAGATCACAACTGAGGGGCTGCTTTTCTGGCAATATGATCAGCACACTCACTGTTTACACAGTGACTGGTCAGGTGTGACAATTGGCAGGATGTAAAATTCTCTCAAGGGCTCATTTTCATTATGTGCACCACCAGATGTGCCTTTGACAAGAGACTGTCTGTCATCCCTATTTGTACTGTAATGTTTTGCCCCTCAGTGTGACAGCTGTAAACACTTGCCCCCTGCCCCTGGAGCTTTTGCTTGACATGTACATGAAGAAAGGCTTGCACACAGCATTTTACTAACTTTTGCTTTATTTTGTTCCTCTAGATGTAGCGTCCAGAGAAAGCAACGATAACAACGGAAACGGTGGAAAGTCCTCCAGTGTAATCGACTCTGAGGTAGCCATCTTTATTGGCATTGCCTCAGGTAGCGTCATCTTTATCATCATCATCATCATGCTGGTCTTGCTGCTGCTCAAGTACCGGCGGCGGCACCGCAAACACTCCCCGCAGCATGCGGCCACATTGTCTCTAAGTACCCTGGCCACACCTAAACGGAGTGGAGGTGGTGGAAACAATAACGGCTCAGAACCCAGCGACATCATCATTCCGCTCAGGACTGCTGACAGCGTCTTCTGCCCGCACTATGAGAAGGTCAGCGGCGACTATGGACACCCAGTATACATAGTTCAGGAGATGCCGCCTCAGAGCCCGGCCAATATCTATTATAAAGTCTGAGGTGAAACTTTTAAAAGCGGGAACTGGAACAATCCACGGGCAGAGCGGGTTTTTGGTTTCGGCAGGCACCGCTGGCACACCCGCCAACGAACACTCTCGCTCTTTGTCTCTCTGTCTCTCTCACTCTGGCAACTCCTACCCCTCTTCTCTCATGTTTTGTCACTATTTTTTTCCCTCAAAGTTTTGCTCGTACCCTGTCACTGGTTCAGTCACAATCGGTGTGGACAGGATGAGTGGAGGGCAGGAGAGAAGGCTGCTGTTGCCACTGCTGCTGTTCTCTGAGACTTTTGGGATATAGAGAGGATGATCTCTTCTTTCCCCACTGGGGCACCATTTTTTATTTTTTTATTTTTGTGCACTGCAGCCCACATTCTGGAGGAGTTTTTGTGGGATCAGGAAGTTAGACAGATGCACAGCGTGTTTTTTTTTTTTTTTTTTTTTTTAGCCTTTGGGACAGATAGGCATATATATATGGAAAAGAGACAAAAAATGAGGAGGAGAGTTAATGGAGGGTGTGGGCTGAGCAAGAACTCACAAAATGGCTGCCTTCCCTGAAAGCCAGAGAGACTGTGTGAATTTATCAGCTGGACCAGGAAGAGGGAGAGAGATTCTTACATGGACTTCTCTGGAGAGACTTACAGCGATCACCCATTCACTCTACCACCCACATGCTCACCCTCACAAACACACACATTCACCCACATGCACAGACACACTGTCTCACTGGTCAATGTGAACTGTTTGGGTTTAAGTGTGGATCACACCACTCATACTCATTCCCAGATATGTTTTTAAATCACACCTCTCAGATGTTACTTGAAGGTTTTAGGGGGAAAAAAAAACAGATTCCCCTTTGTTGTAAACATTTATTGGTCTTGTTTTTGGTCATATCTGGTTTTATTCTCCTGGTATAGTCCTGATAGAGGTTTTATATTCATTTAGAGACATTGTCATACGTGGTGTTCAAATACAAGTGACTCCACAGTGGCTAGGAGAGGCAAGAGCATGAAAAACACTATCTCTTTGTGAGAGGGTTCAAAAATGACGTCAGGTCTGCCCAGTTGGATTCTGGGAAGAGTGGAGGACTTTCATATTACATAGTGCAGCACTTTTAACTCCCCTTTTATTCTTTGGTACCTCCACTTTCCACAGCGGTCCACTGAGAGACACAGTTATATGTAGAGATTGGAGAGCAGCTGTATCCCGACAGATTTAGTAGCGAGGGCTCGCCTCTAGAACCTGGGCTTTCCACATAGGAAAGCTTTAGGGGCAATAAGAAATCCAGTTCGCCTTACTGCCATTTTTTGCGCATCAGGTGAAATAGAGGCCTGAGATCTAGTTGAGGTTAGCATAGCTGGCTGAAATGGTTCTAGGTACTGTAACGCTCACCCATAGGGGTCCAGTGATGATGAAGGTTGCCCTAGGGGCCCAAACTCAGCGTGACCGGTGCTCTCCTATTCTTGTTATTAAATAAAGCACAGGGACATCTACTTACATTGTGACTGCTTCTCAGTCTCCATTAGCATTTCCATGTTGTAAGTTTTTGATTTACTTCTTTCTTTTCTTTTTTCCTTTTACTAAATAGATGTACATTTAAAAAAAATGACATTAAAAGATGAAAAATTAAAAAAAAACAAAAGCAGAATTTATTTATGATAGACACACAGAGCACAGGTGTAGTCAGGCGGCATGGAGAAGAAGAAGAAGAAGAAGTAATGTTAATATATTATGGTATAAGTGCACATTATGCAATTTAGGTTTTTGATTATTTCATAACTCTTGACCCACTGAGTCCTGTATTTTCATGAGCTCGGTCCTGAGGAGGACGACCGGGAAGGCAGTGAGGGGAGTAGAGTTATCAGACCCAAAATAGCTCACATTGGTGTACACAAGGGCAGAGTAGCTGTGTCTCACACACACTCAGTGTAGCATCTCCCAAAGGATAACTCCCATGAACACCCAGTGCGCCCAATTCTCCTCATACATAACCTTCATATTCCCTGTGCACGTTTGTGTGTATGTATGTATGTGTTTGTGTGTGTGTTTGTGTGTGTGTGTGTGTGTGTGCGTGTCTGTGTGTGTGTGTGTGCATTTCAGTGACTTCATCTTCATTTATATCTTTGGCTTAGGATCCTTATTGTGATTTAGGCCTTTCCCCAAGCATATATCAGCCCATCGTAAACATCCTCATTTGTTCATGAAGAACATCAAATTTCACCGAAAAGCCAAGCCTTGTATGATCTGAGGTTTGTGCCTCTGCGAGGCTACAAGATCTGCAAATATGCAATTCTTATTTATTTTTTTAATCAATTCTGAGAAAAAAAAAACACCTATGGAAAGTGTTCTTAACCACTGAAAGATGTAACAACAAACCAACAACACAAATCTAGCAAAATTCGTTACACAAGCCTGCTGTTAGATTTTATTTTCTGCATTTTTTTGTAGTATTATTTTAACCTTTTCTGTTTTGACTATGTGCCGTAGTACAAGGTAAACTGTGAAAAGTCAAACCATTGAAAAGCATATGTAACACACCTAAACAGGTATGAAGAAAAGGTAAAAAGAAAAAAAAATCACACAGAGATACAACAGAGAAAATGGCTGTTTAGTTGCTGTCGGTGGCAGAATATGACAATCTTATTAGTTTTTTTGAATCTGATGTCCTTTTCTTAGCTGCCACTTGACTAATGCTCTCCCAACATTGACCGGGTTTGTTATGACCTGTTCGGAAATGTGGTAGCGATGCTGTGAGAGCCTTAGCACACGGGCTAGGAGAAGCACCTCAGGCTACTGTAAAATGCCTTGCTCGTATGGTCAGCCCTTGGTCACTTGACTCAGTAATTTTGCACCGTACTTCTGTAGGTAAGAAACTGTAAATACATTAATGTTTGTATTGTATATGGATCCTGGGTTGTTACAATAGCCTTATTCACCTTTTTAGGAAAGTAAATGGGGAAAAAAGAACAGAAAAAATGGAATACACTTCAGTAAAACAGAGCATACTACTTTTTGGTAAATAGCTTATGTAAATATTGACCAGAACCCAATAAAACATTTTTTATAAACTCTTAAAGTAAGATGTTTTGTATAAAATTTGAATTTTTTGCTATGTATTTTAGCTAGCGCTCGATGGAAAGCCTGTGTCCTCCCCACTCCCTCCCCTTTTGCACTGTTTCCATGGTAATTTGGTTTAAAAAAAGAGAAAAGTTGCCAAACCGACTGCTGCATATTTGTGCCATAACTGTGTACCATAAATATTTATTGAATTAGTTTCTTTTTCTTTTTTCTTTTTTTTCGTTCTGTGTTCAGTTGTCCTTGATTTTATTTCAGCCCAGTTTGTGAGTAACGCAGTATTATATTTGCATTATTTGTTTGTCTAGCCTTGGTTTTCTTTAGTTATGTCATGGTTACTGGATGGCTGTAGCCCACTTCTCCCCTTTCCTTGCAGTATGAGATGGCCAGGCTGTGAAAAAATGGTTTTAACATTCAAAAATTTAAAACAAGTTCAAAGTGAGGATAAATGACACACATTCCACCAGTCTGTTACCAACTGAAAATGTTTTTCAATAAAATGTTTTTCCTATGGACGCATTGTCTGCCTGTGCTGCTTTGCATTTCTGCTGTCCTATTGCATGAATAAGTAATGTTCACTCTCACACACCATCACGGCGTCTTACAGGTCATGGATGTTATTTTTCAGTATACAATAGAAACATATAGATAAAAATGCACAGTGGGAAAACAAAATTCCAGAAATTCCAACTGCTGAAGATGTAATTCCATCTGTTTAGAAGATGTTGCAGGGATTTGGTCTTATTCAGCCACAAGAACACAAGTCAGGGCTAACACTGGCATTGGGTAATAGATAAGGTCTGCCTTTAAAAAAAACAACTTACCTCTTTCTATGTGTAAGCCACTGGCAAGCACAGTGTAGGTCACTGAAAAGGAATCTTATAAATTTATAAAAATTTCTTCCAGGCTTGAGTTTTTCAGAAGCTTTGTTTGCAGTGTTGACATGTAGACGGGAAAAATGGAGGCTTTGGAAACAATGACACAGACACTTCTTGAGGTTAGCTTCTGAATTGGATCTCATCAATGAGTATGTCGTCGTCCTCGAGTCGTCATGCCCCTATCACACAACTTTACAATGAAACATTCAACTCTGTGCTTCCTTTTACACAACTACATGCATGTCCAGTGTACATGAATGGCCATGGGGTTCTAAAATGCTTGTCAAGACATTTTAAAAATAGAATGTACTACTGTGGCAGGTCACCCAAAAGGAGTTGAAGGGTTGAGATCCGAGTTCTCTATAGGCCAGTTAACCTTTTGATGTGCAGCATGGGTCAGGAGATACACGTTTTCCATTGGATTTGGGTCACTTTTGCCCCATGTGCATTAAAGGGTTAGGTTCTTGAAAACAAAACTGAGAAAACCATTTTTTGTAGACTTGACTTTGAGCATTATGTTGAAACAGTGAAGGATTTTTACCAAGCTGCTGTCTGAACTAGTCATGTCTAAAATATCATTGTATATGGTACTATTAACTCCATACACTTGTCAGTAATAACTTCACAACTGTGAGGTCAAAATGGCCTCTAGACTCTATAGATCAGAGACACCTTTGAAAATTGTCAAATACAACAATGTAAGTCTATATTAAGAAATAACAACAATAAATCTCCTTGTCCTCTATTTTAACTATAGTAGCAGCCTCTTAATTAAATGTGCTATGCTCAACCGCCTTCGAAAAATGGCAGCAGGTTGCTATTCGGGAACAAATACAGGCTAGTAATGGTACAGCAACTTCTAAGTCAGGGATAATTAAGTGAAGACTGCAGCAAATTCAAAGAGTTGTAGGATTTAGTCCTGCTACCTGATTCAATTCTATTTGGTCCTGACAAATACAACCTGTAACTTTCAGCAAATTATTTCCTACTCATTTTACACTGATTGTGATTACATGCCGTGCATGAGCAAAAGGATTGTAGCACTGTTAGACTCACGAATCCAACAGAAATTTGTAAATCACAGTCATATATCAAATAGGACAATGCCATCATCTGTGATTTGGGACTAAGAAATGCTGACAAACTCGTTTTGCAAAATGGTCCCCATGCGCAAGTACACCTGGGGCCTTTGTCATTTTAGATGTGTAGTGTCCAACCCTTTAATGTCCATTTCATTTCACTCCCTCCCCAAAAATAGCCCAAGTCCAAAAGAAGGGTCAACATATTTCTGGCCAAATAGTACAACACAAGAGATTAATGTGATGTCACAACACTGTTGTGCGCCCACAGTGAAGGTGTGTCTATGTATAGCGTGGTCCACTCTCTGTTGATGTAATGTGAACACAGTGATTAAGGGATCCTGTTTCCTATCAGTGGGATGATGGTTACTCTCTGAAACAGAACCAGCACAGGGCCAAATTGTCACTAAGCCTGTGAGTCAGTCTTGTTTTGTCGGCCAATATTTCCAGGCAACTAGCCTGTATAACCAGTCATGCTGCCAGTGAGTCAAGAGGAGACCTGCCAAAACGTAGTCAGGCAGAGACATAGCCATAGCAAGCCAGGCATCCCGTCCACTATAGCTGGCTAGCACCACCCAGCCAGCCACCAAATCAGCTCATAAAGCCCATCAGCTTGCCATCATAGCTCTCTGTGAGTCTGTGAGCCAGGGGTATCGAGGAACAGCAAGATTATAGCTTTGACAGCCAAGCATCTAGCTAGCCAGCATTCTTGGCAATGTCTACATTAGAACCGTCAGATTCTTGGCTTTTGTTTAGTATCAACACTAGGTCATTGAGTCTGTATTTTCTTTTTGATAAAGGTTGAACCACTGAATTTGAGATTAAAACCTTGCAACACGGTCAGAGGTATCAAGCAAACCAAAGATCATTTGTGGAAGAAAGAGCAATTTTGGTTTGAAATGTGGCCCTTAGGCCATACCTTTCTTCTGGCTGCTGCTCATATAGCTGTAACCAACCACTGATAATGAGAATGAGACCATCATAATTTCCATGATTTTAGGAGGCAGTAAATGATAGAAATATCTGACTGAACAATACAGTCCCAACAATGGCCCTCCCATACACAGAAACGTGTAAATCCCAGTGGTGGCAAGCAACTCAGTACAATTCCCAGTCAAATATTTTTTTATTTTTAACTCTGCTACATTTATTTGACAATTTAGTGACTTTGTAGGTTCAAATTAATAATACTAAATATAATCAAAAAATTCATTACCATATATGATTGTAGATGAAGGTAAGGCATGACTGTGGAAATGTACAAGCTATCCAGCAGTATATAAAGTAACTGAAATTAAAATCAACAAATTCTGTAAATATATATTGGTACTGATCTTTAAAACCCATTGTGTAGGTTCCCTTTATAATATCAGGCACTAAAATGTTATCAGTAGATCTTTTAAAGGTCCAATATGGTAAAAATCCATTTTTGTGTTTGTTTGTTTTCTAAACTTGAAGCTGTAAAACAGGAGCTGTACAATAAAAAGACATGGCCTACTGTTCCGCCCCATCAAAATGATATTCAGTCTCCAACAAGGAACCACAAAGCCAATATTTATCCAGCTAAAAAGCTAAAAATTGTGCCTTCTTCCTGAAGGGGGTGGGGACAGTAGCAGTTCACTGACTGTCATATCTATAGAGACTGAAACAGCCTATTGAGAACAGGACTAAAAGCAACAGTTACAGAGTCACAGTAAAATTAAGCTTCCTTCCAGTGATTTGACCTGAAAAATTAAAAGACACACAGTGGGAACATTCCATTCATTTGCTGAAAATGGGCAAAATATGTGCTCTCCAAGTCCTTGAAGGTGGGACAATAATGGATGGGAATTTTTCTGACAGCGCATCCCACAGCTGCTCAATCGGTTTAGGATTTTGGAGATTTAGAGTCCAAGACATCACCTTCAAGTCTTTCTCAAACCAATCCTGAACAAGACTGAAGTGTAGCAGTAGGCATTATCCTGTTGGATATACTCCTGCTATGTACATGGGGTGTACATGGTCTGCCACAACATTTAGGTGGTTTGTGTCAAAGTAAGGTCCACATGGAGGACCCAGTGTCTCCCATTGGAACATTGTCCAGAGCATCACACTGTCTATACCATTTTGCCTTCTTCCTATAGTGCATCCTGCTGCCATATCTTGTGAGATACACTATGTCAAATAGAGAGGGACTCTTTTAGAAAATCAGAAAAATGAAAGAGAAGGGTTAATGGTCTAGTGTGTTGGCTCACTCATAGTGTTATGTATCAGTACCTTGTAACTTATGTGATAAATTGCAGTTGTGAGCAAAAGTTTCATACACTTGTGAAGACCATGTATATCATGGCATTCTTGAGTTTTCACTGTTACCCTTAAAAATCAATAAAGTAGTAGATAGAAATAGAAAACCCCTGTTCAGGTTGTGCAGAGAATGTGGCAGAATAAGGCTGTGTTGACTCATGCCATTTAATCAGTCTGTAGGTGATGATGAGGACAGTGCAAAGAGGCAGAAACATCACAAAGGAGTGAGAATGCTGCCTTGTGCCTACATGTTCTACGCTGTGAACTTCCTAAATGAACTAACTAAATGTTACTTGCCTTCTGTACAGACATCACAATGACAACCTTGGATCTTTTTACATTTTAGCCTAATGCAAACAATAAAATGAACAGACTGTACTTGTGTGTTTTTTAAATTGATCGACTAACATATTATTTCAGTTTGAATCTGATGTATCATGTTGTGGCTGCTTGACAGCAAATTTCAGAACTGCTTTTTGCTGCCAGTCTACCTCTGAGCTTGTTAGTCCTGAATGAAGTACTCTGGTTCAAATCTGTGAAATAAAAAACACCCCAAAACTAAAGGAGCACATAACCTCAGAGCTGAAAAGTACTCACCATGTTTTTTCTTCTTTTTCATCGTTATCCAATACACCCCTCTATTCCGTGCCACATTGGCAGTGAGCATTAAAGATATTAAAGCCACTGGCTATATATTCATCATTTCTAACCACATTGTTTTCAAAATCCTCTGTTTATGAGGCTGCAGAAAAATGAAAATATCTTCACGGTGGTGGAGCTCAACTCCAGAACTACCTGAGAAGCCAAGATGAAAAAAATAGCAGGAAACAAAAAGGCAAAACAAACTGTGAGCCTCAGAATACTCCACTCTGTCACTGTGGTCCCTCATCTTCTTACATCTCTCTCAGAATGGGAGAGGGGAGGGGAGGTGGTGGTTGATCCCATTTCATCTCCTTGGCTTTTCTGCTTTGGACTGCAGAGTGCTGGTGAGAGGTGACGAGGTGTTGCATGTGTTTGATGGATTTTTCATTTGGAAGAACCTTAGAGTTTATCATTGGGGTGTCATCAGGTTTCCAGGCCTTTAACCTCTCTCCACATGCCTGTCATTTACCGATGTTCAGAAGCTACTGTTTTAATGACCTCAATGCTCCTGTGTCAATTCCGATAATTTGTTTTGATAGGGAGTTGTTTGGGTAGGCTGGAGTCATCCTGGTGGCTGCTTTGTCTGCAGACCTGTATGTGATGGCACTGTCCATATCTTGATTTTGGGATATGAAAAAAAGAAGCTACTGAGAACGCTGTACTCATTTTGCATACTAATATAACAACTTAAAAATTCTATGTTCTGATGTGGACCACTGAAGAAAATTCCTGTGTGATCCGAGATGCCTGCTGCGTTTGATGTTCAATGTTTTCCTCCACAGCGTTTGTAGGCAGGCAGAGGCTGAAGAAAGGCTTCACTGGAAAGATAATTACTCAGTGATGCCTATGATTGTGTCATGTGAGCGTTGAAATCCATCTGAGTCACTGATATGTAGAGGGCGTAAACAAGTAAGTCATCATGGTGCATCAGCATGTTACTGCTCAAAGAAGATAATCCACACTGAAACTCTTGATTTCTGCATTGTGATTCATCCAGGAATATGGATTCCAGTCATGGGCGAGAGCACATGGGAGGCATTTATCATATCAATAAGATGTCACATGAAGAAGGAGACTGCCTGTGATCCCCAGGCTGCTCAAACTACACAAAAATGTATCCATCGGAAAAGCACAGTTCAAACACAGGTCACAGTCAAAAACCAGAATTAATTTAGCAAAGCTTTAAATGAAGTGAGAGATTTTAACAGGTTTATTACTCATTCAGTTTTTTTTGGACCAGATACTGACGCAGTTTTTCACTGTAGGAACTTAAGACAAGTGTGAGGTGGCACGGATATTTACACCATCTACTCCTGAATTGGTCCTTTCAAAATTTCTGTTTCTGTTACAGTGTAAGATCTAGCAGCTTTGACCACAATGCACCAAGAAAAGCACTCAGAGAGCACTGTACTCCGCCAAGGCTGCTCAGTCATATGATTTCCGACAGATGAAATTTAAAAAAAAAAAATCTGTGGCCTGCAGTGGTTGATTTGTAGTAGGATTGCAATTATGTGATTGTCAGCAGGCAACTGACGTAGTGTTCACTTGTAGTCATAGTTACAGTGATGCTGTGCCGCTATCTCACAATGATACAGAAATCTTTCTCAAATCCATTGATCCAGACTATAAGCCACATTTGGTCTTTGTGTCATTTCTGACCTTCCCTGAAAATTTCGTCCAAATCCGTTTGTCTATTTTTGAGTAATGTTGCAAACGGACAAACGGACAAACCAACCCTGGTCGTCACATTACTCTGCCGCGTTCTTTGGGGGAGTAATTACAGGACTAATCTGTGTGTAGGAAAAATAGAACATTGGGGCTTTGTTTCACCTATATGGTGAATTTTGCATTGTGACATTAGAAATGGGAAGACTGCTACCTGATGAGGACATCGAGATGCTCGAAAAATTCTACACTGCTCAATCCTCATTAGGGTCACGCAGGGAGGAGGCGGGGGAAGCTGACTTGGGGCGAAGGCAGGGGACACCCAGGACAGGTTGCCAGTCTGTCGCAGGGCTACATATACAGACAAACAAACACACTCGCAGTCACACTTATGGAGCAATTTAGAATAATCAATTAACCTCAGCAGAACCAGGGATCTTCTAGCTGCAAGGCGAAAGTGTTAACCACCAAGCCACTGTGCAGCCCCTGGACCGGGTATGTTTTTTATTTTTTTCATTTGTTTTTTTAATAGAGACAGGCACAAAGGTTTTTTCCAGTGGAAGACAGCTTAATTTGAATGCTCAGTTGTAAGTAAGTCCCATAGGGTTTGCGGGGAAGGATGTAGGAGCATGAGATTCAAATACAAAGATTTGTTTAAAAAAATGTACAGTAGTTTCCTGAAGCTGCTGAGCACTGTAGTTTTGAAGGAAGGAAATTTTGCATTCTTTCAGCTGTGGATTAGCCTTTTCGGCGAAGAGGACACTGTATGTGCAATTGAGCCATGTAAATACCCATGTCCCTTGTAATATAGAATGCTTTGTTTTTGATGTGCAGCAATGAAGCAGAATAAAGGATGTGAAAAGAATAGAATATATCAAGCTTTAGACACACTGTGTTTTTTAGTCGTAGAAATTTATGGTTGGTGTTGATCTTTTCATGGGATTTGCTATGAAGTAAAACTAATCAGGAAAATACAGAGTGTCTTAAGAGGAACATTCCAGACCTTTTTAAATAAAAGAATGATGCATGCATATGAGCCCCTGTAACTCATAGATAACCACAGAGTTTCAGTTTCAGTCATAGGTGCGGGACCAAAATAAACCCGACAGCTATTACTCATGAACTTTTTGGGTGTTAACACTGTTGACATGCCGCACAGGTATGTAAACACAGCCAACACCTTCAGCTCACTGGAGAGCAGCCTGACCGCACATGTACACGCACTTGTTAAACATGTGTTTCCCTTCCCTGCATGGGAAGCCTCCCTCACCTGTTGGTCTGCTCTGGTGTTGTACAGGCATCCAGCTCCACCCCTCTCCTTTGTGTGGGTGAATGGAAGGTGTTAGCATCTGCGGCACTCACAGTAGAAAAAGGAACAAAAGAAGAAACTTTCAAATCATTTAATCCCTTCACCATGTTTTTCTTCAGCTGGTTTTCCCCCTTTTCTGCATGTGCTTTAATTTCCACCTTCAATCCACCATGTTTCCACCATTTCAGCAACACACTCCAACCAAATCACCATCCCTCTTTCATTTCTTTTTCTGCTTGGAGACATACCAAATACTGTGTCACATGGGTCTAATACAGTGAAACTTTATGGAACACTCCCAGATGTTCTGAGTGATTCAGGCGGTTGCTATGTTTGTTCCTGGTAACAACTTTGTTAAAATTCCTGTTATACATTGATGCTTTAAGTGTGATCATTTCTTGTAGTGACTAACTTTACTCATGTTTTTGCTGGTTTTCTCATATACATTTTTTTGTTTCACTTAAATTTTCAATTCATGAACTTGTAAATGAATTCACATGGAAATAAAATTTTTTGATATTAACCAGGACCCCAAACGCTGGACAGGAAAAGTAATAGAATCATACTTTTAGGATATGTTGAAAGTTTTTTTGTGTTTTATTCTTATCCACGATGCATTATCAGGGAGGGCCTTGATTGGTTCTAAATTGATTCTGTGTCCCAGTCAGCCTGGCATTACATGGAGACACTGAGACAAGGAACTGTTCTCACTAATAACAAACTACCCTTGAAGTACCAAACACTGATCCTGTTTTTAAGGAAAAGTCTGCTCATACCAAATATTAATTTTATTTTGTCTTGCAAATAATTTTTGTGTGATGTTAACTATTAAACAAAACACTATTCATGGATTTTTTTTTTTGCTTCATTTGCCTTTCTATAACAATGACAAACCAGTCGTCTTATCTGTCACCTGTATGATGAATGTTTACCTAGGCTTAAGCAGCATGACATGCTGTTTGTCCTGCAGATGTGCTGTATATGGTAGCTATAGCCTACATGTTTTCAGTAAAATTGTTTGTTACAAAGCTCCTTCAGGAGAATTTGATAAAGATAATGGCGATAGTTTAAGGAAAGCTATATACATATCGTACAATGGTCTACGTCACAAGTTTTGTTGACTTAACCATTGCCTCCTTTGTCTTTCATAATACCGCTTGCTATTACAATGATAAATCTGTTTATCATTACAGACCAGCAATAATATATAAAACTGCAGTTCAATCACCATGCATTTTTATCTTCATTACATAGGCACAGCAGAGACAAACATGAGAAATAGGCAAAGAGAGCAATAGAATCCATGCAGTTAAGGTCTGGCCAGCCAGTAATTGAACTAGGGACTCACAGTCGATGGCATTCGTGCCATACTATCAGGCTGTCCAAAATTTGCGTAGTTAACGCAAAACACAAGAATGGCCTCAAAATTTTTCACAGTAGCAAAAATTTAAAAAATCATTCACCCTTTTCACCTATAGAAGGGAATGCTGAAATACATAGGCAGGTAAAACAAATGTTCTAATTCTGATTCCAACACATTGTGCAGAATCAGTGTGTGCGCATGAATGTGAATTATCAGCTGGTCCAACAAACTGATGTTGGCACCTTAAAATGAGCAGCACTGAAGCCACGTCACCATCACTTGTCAATCAAGCTCACTGACAGGATACAGGAATCCCTTGCTCCCGCTGTCCATGGCAACCCAGGAGCTGTCACTCATCCTGTTGTCTTGGGACTATCCTTCCCTTGAACTGCTCTACCCCCTGTGTTGCCAGAGTCATACCAGCATCATTAGAGCTACATCAGACACCCCCCTGTCCCCTTTCTGTTCAGGAGTGAGGGCTTCACTCCTGTTCAGAAAGGCCTACGATCTACCCATTTAAACCAGTTTCTTAAAATTGCTTTGCATTTCCTTTAAATTGCTTGTCATTGTGAAAGCTGGATTAATCTGCTCAGGAGACCTTGTACAGGATTTGTTTCAGTGCCCCAATGTCCCTCTCTATATATGGCCGCTATATTATTATTTCCCCAGGCACACCAAAACCAATCAGTCCTGTTACAGCCGAATTACACTACATGGCTATGAGTTTTTTGAATGTCAATTGCTTTGAAATGATTTGATAAAACAATATTTATTTAGATTTCACGACAGCATAGCAAAAACAATGTTAATAAAGGCCTTAAAGAGATGTTATTTATTTTTGGAAATATTTGATCTGAATCAGATGAAAAACACAAAATCAATCACATCTGTCTGTTAGATACAAGACTTGAGCAATGAGACACTTAGCTTAGCCTAAAGACTGGAAGCAAGAGGCAGAACCATTCGACTGGCCGGAACTTATAAAATCACCTTGGTCATGTTGTCTCTGTGTCACTGCCAAAAGCTAATTGTCTTCTTGTTCCATCCTTAAATTTAAAGCTGGGATGGACAAAGTTTTTGGCATCACCGAGCAAAAGCTGAAAAAAAATCATTAAACGAAATAATTTAATAATGCAGTTTCCCTTTAACTAACATTAACAGGAGGAAAAAGTGCATTTCTAGGGGATTATTTACAGTGACAGATTCATCCGCATTGGTGCATTTAATGGTTAGAGCTTTAATGGTATCATTAAAACATCTGTGTTGCATGTCAGGGAGTGGAAAGACTGAAAAGTACTGGCAGTGTGTCTGTAAGCTGGTGTTTTCAAAATTGAATGTGACCACTGAGTTGCAGTTTTGTAGTGGAAAAAAATTGGATTGCAGCATAAAGTGACTGAATCACCATTCCAAAATTAATCTCCATCACCCTGGAGAGGAGTGGAGAGGATCATCTCACAGCATGGAGAAAGAGGGAATGCTTTTCAAGCTGCAGCCCCACTACTTAGCTTTCACTTCCCTGCTTCCCCCGGCCTCTTCTCCCCCTCATTTCCAAAAGTGGATTGACCTTCTTACTCTCGTCAGCACCGCAGTCACCATCCATTCTTCCATCTAAGGCTGGAAACTCATCTCCTCAAAAAGTACCTCATGCTACGCTTTCCACACATGATCATATCCCTTCACCTACATCTTCTTCTTCTGCTACCTCTAATGTGATTGTGACAGAAGAGGTCACTGCCCCCCTCCTCTCCCAACACTTACTTTTTCCCTTCCTACCACCAACTTCTTACAATTCTTTTCTCATCACCTGCCACTGAAAACATCATCTGTGGGTGACAGTTTGATATTATTCTGAAAACTCCATTCCTGTGTATTAGCTGCTTGTCATGCTGCACTAAACTGAAGCCTACTATGATGTTGTCCTCAGTCAGAAAATAATTTTCTTCACACTGATGTCGAAAAGCTAAAATGAAAGCCAAAATTGAATGTCATTCAAACTTTTGAAGATGTGGCCTTAAAAAAAAAAACAGTATTTTTTAGAAGAACTTGAGGACAGCAATACCACTTTATATTCACAACTGGAAACAAAATACACATGTCCCCGAACTGCACAGCCTATCCACAGGGGTTCCTCAAGGGTCAGTGCTAGGTCCCCCTCCTCTTCTCAATATACACAACCTTACTTGATGCAATAATCCACTCCCATGGTTTCTCATACCATTGCTATTCTGATGATATCCAGCTCTTCCTGTAGTTCCCCCTGGATGACCACACTGTCTCTGCCTGGATCTCATCATGCCTTGCAGATATCTTGGCATGGATGAAAAAATGGCATCTTCAACTCAACCTCTTCAAGATGGAGCTTCTTGCCATCCCAGCCAGTCCCTCTATACAACAAGAAATCAGCATCCAGCTTGAATTAACCCAACTCAAACCCACAAAGTCTGCCACAAACTTGAGTGTCATGGTCAATTAACAACTAACCTTCAAGGTTCATGTGGCCTCTGTTGCTTGGTCATGTTGATTTGCCCAGTACATCATCAGGAAGATTAAACCCTTCCTGTCTGAACATGCAGAAAATTTCTGGTACAGGGTCTCGCATTATCATGGATTGAATACTGCAACTCCTTACTGGCAGTCCTCCCTGGATGCACGGTCAAACCTCTGCAGATGACCCAGAATGCAGCAGCACATCTGGTTTTCAAACAGCCAAAAACAGCAGATCACCCTGCTGTTCAGATCACTTCACTTGCTTCCAGTTGCTGCCCACATAAAATTCAGAACTTTCTCATCCAGGTCTACACTCCCTCTCACTCAGTCAACAAAAGACTCCTGACATCCACAAAAAGGCGGGTCGATAGCTAGACTCTTCTTCTCTGTGATTCCCCAGTGGTGGAACAAGTTACCAAACTCTGTTCGATCAGCAGAATCCCTTCAAATCTTTAAGAAAAGACTAAAAACCCAGCTCTTCACTCAACACCTTTGCAGTTGACAGACCGCAAAAAAATAAATCCTATTACGTCTGCACTGTCTGTAGACATCTTACTTTGATTATCACACTTGAACTTGCTTTATGGCTCTTATCCAGGTTTTCTCCTGACTAGATCCTTGCTTGTGTTAAATCTACTCTCAGATGTATGCTGCTTTGGATACATTTTTTGCATCTGCTAAATGAAATTGTGCAATTGTAAATTGTAGATGTACAGATATACTGATGCATAAAAGTATAAAAAGAAAAAAATACTTTTGCAGAAGCATTCTGCAGACTGTTGAATAACACGCTGTTATATATTATATTAAAGTACATGAATCAACTCTTAACATTTGGATCCAAGTACTTCATTGTTACCTATTGCAGACTGTTCACTGGATCCAACATAAGGGTCTGCCCCCCTCCACTGGGTCATTGCATAAATCTAAGGGATTGTAAGATGAATAATTGAAAAGAAGACTTTTTCTTTTTTAAAATAAATGTATTTTAAAACTGTCCCTAGGTTCGGATTATGAGACTATGAACGCAGTTTGAAGTTGTATCTACTTGTAATGTCAGCATAGTGTAGCCTGCTTCTTACTGGTTTTCACATTATGGTGCATAAAAGTGTGTCATTAGTGTATCATTACTGATATTCTGCTATGTACACATTATGATCTATGTGCCCCTCTTCTACAGAATGGGATGGGTACAGCTAGTAAGGCATCATTTAAAAAAAAATGCTAGCCTTCTATGATGAACAACATGCCAGGCAGTGGGCCTACAGCATTTTTACTAATTACCCAATGACCCAAGGAACCATAAAAGCAACCCTGTCTCACAAAAACTGTGTTCCCACACAGATAAACTGCATTCTCTTTACAGTTGGAAAGAAAGAATAATTCTGTTTAGACACAAACGTATCTCCACACCTGCAATGTAGTATGCTTCCAGTTCGAAAGAGCCAGCTTTACCAGCTATTTGCTTAGGTTAGACACCAAAACAACATGGTTAGGTTGAAGAAAATAGCACAATTTGTGTTAAAATAGCATGTCTAAGGCTTTTTCATATCAAGGGTCATCTCATATTCAATGTGTTCTTCATAAGTACTTCCCAGTACCTTCTTATCCAAGATGATATAGTAGATGTTGATTACTTACAAGAGAATCAACAAGGACACACTGTATTACTGAATTATGAATTAGAGATTACTGCACAATAATACAGAAATCCTTCTGTATCATTATTTGGTCAAAAAGAATAACTAAGGGTGAAGTTATCCATGATAAATGAATAGTTGCAGTTCATGCTGCTTAAAACAGTCTGGAGTGTGATCGACAGGTAAAAAGCCATAAATGAACACTTTTAATAAACTGGTCAGTCTAAATTGCAGATTTTCGTGTCATACTGTCAGATCTGTGATTCTGGTTCTTTAAAGTACCTGAAAAACATTTTGTTGGTAAATTCAAGTTCAGTCTCACCTTATCTCTGGGCCCACCTGTTTGCACTGATTTCTCTGTCTCTAATGCTGAGATTATGAACTGCTTTTGCAACTCTTATCAGCTCACAATGATTTTGTTTTAAAATGTTCAGTGTCCCATGACAACAGCACAGAGGTGCAGATCCACATCTATTTGAGGCGTTTGGGTGATGTAGGAAATAAACCAAATTAACAATGCAACTCATTTTCATTTGCATTATTTTAATGGCAGAATGGAAGAGGTTTTGCATTCATAAATATAAATGGATGAATTAGCTCTTTTGACTGAAAGACTGAACAGGTTTGGTACATTGTGGTGGAGATAAAGAGGGAAAGGAGGAGCGAATGCAGAAACAATAGCTCGCTTTTCATTCCTCACGCTCCAGTCGGATCATCAGTACTGATCCGTATGATTGGCTGATGATGAGGTGCTGGGACGCGGCGCTAATCGCAAGCACGGTGACAGACGATTGGATATTATGGTGGAATAATGAGGGGACACATGACGGACAAGTAAAAAGGGACAAGGTAGATATGAGAAAGAAATCATAAGCAATCAGAGATTGAGGACAGGAATTTTGAAAAAAGAAACTACCTCCATCTAGTTACCCTCCTCTGACCCTTTGTGTTTTGTGTATTTTAAAAAAAGCAAACATTTTTTTCGCTCATTTAATGAGGCAATGCACAAAATCATCCTACAAGCTGAATCTAACAACAATGTTGTAAAGTTAGCAAGACTATTCATAAACATGCAGAGCAATAACGACAAGAATATCAGTACAAAAACATCATCACTGGTATGCTACACTTACAGATACAAGTTAAAGTATGTAGCGAAAAAGAACATTGATCTTTTTATTGGACATGCTAAGCAGTATTCATCTGCTCAGTGGTCAATATTAGAAGCCTTTTCAATTGTGAGGACTGGTCACACTAGAAAGTGTGAGTATTTGTAAAATAAACCATGACAGAGGTTGTCACATTATCACCAGGATTGCTGTTAACAGACTTCAAGTGGCCCTCAGGAAGTTCGAGAATTTTCTTGGTGAGCAGGTCTTGTTAAGGCTGGTATTTCTTCCCTAATGCCAGTGTTGATAGCATGTATACCTACACCGATCAACAACAACATTATGACCACTGACAGGTGAAGTGAAAAACATCGATCATCTTGTTATAATGCAACGTTCTGCTGGGAAACTTGAGTCCTGACATTCAAGTGTATGTTTGACATGCACCACTCACCTAAACATTGCAGATCAAGCAGCTCCCCACCCCTGATGGTAACAGCAGTTCTTGATGCCAGTTGCCACCCTCAGGAGGATAATGTGCCCCGACACACCACAAAAACTGCTCAGGAGTGGCCTGGGGAGCACGACAAAGCTAAGGTGTACACCTGGGTTCCACACTCCCCAGATCTAAATCTTATTGAACATCTGTGGGATGTGCCAGGATAAGCCTGATCTAGGTAGGTCCCACCCTGCAACCCACAGGACCCACAGAATTCATTGCCACCATTCCAGTGCCACAGGACATGCCCCACTGGATCAGAGAAGTTTTAGCAGCATATAGGAGACCAACATAATATTAGGCAGGTGGTCATAATGTTATGCCTGATCAGTGCCTGATTAAGAGTTCCAGCTCTGGGTTTTGGGCAGGAGGAGAGGGGGGGAGGTGGTATAATGGAGGCTACAGCTCTGGGGAAAAAGTTGTTCCTCAGCCTGCTAGTCCCTGTTTTGATGACGTGATACCTCCTCCCCAACAACAGTGGGACAAACAGGGAGTGTCCTGGGTGGCTGATGTCCATGTAGATGGTCTGTGCTCTTCTCTGCATGTGCTTAGAGTACACAGAGTTGAAGTCCTGGAGCTCAGCTTCCACAGTTCTCTGTGCCACCTTTACCACCCAGGACAAATCTTCTCTGTCTTTTGCTGTGCAAACACTGTACCACACTGTGCAGTCCTTCTGTACAAGTTTCTAAGCAGTTGTGCTGCCAGACCAGCCTGCTTCAACTTCCTCAGGAAGAACATCCTCTGCTGGGCTTTTTTTCACCAGAAATCCACTAAGAGTCAAGATTACTTCAGTAATTCATTTTATCGTGGACTTGCTGTTAACGAAGACACAGACTGATGAACACAACTTTTTATGTTGTGCCAGGGTAAGATGACAAAATATCAGCCCAATTATACACTGAACCAACATATGTAGGGCATGGTAAGCTGCTGTTGCTTCATATGACAGCTTTCTGTAAGTGTTTTACTCACTAACAGGAAAACAGAGCAATCAACTGTATGCAGTGATAAACTTGGCAAAGTGAAAAATAGAGAGCCATTGTTTTTTTACGCTCTTGTTTCAACTTCAACATGTAGGTCATGAAAGACAGCAACCCGGGTGACCATATTTATTTTTTATTATGAAGTTAAATCACTCAACTGTATGATCCAGCACTCACCTCAGCTGATACTGAACTTCAGCGAAGCAAAGTGCAATTAGTCCATGCACAACAAATTTCTACAGGTGAAGGTGAGGCTTCCCCAGTCCCTGCAGTTGTCTTTCCACAGTCTGTATTCCTGACATGACAGAAAGAAAGAAGATATTCAGAAATCCATCAAGCATAACACATCATGAACATGACATTAAGCTAGAAGAAAAATAAAAGACAAAGAACTCAAGGAGGATTGTGAAGAAGTAAAAGACGGGATTCATGTCTTTATCTCCTTGCTTACATTCATTATATATGAATAACTTTCCATACAGCTTAGTGCCCCTCGCTGGAGGCCATATCATTTCCAATGACACTGTGAAAAAGGTACAGCCATGAAATTACATGGTCTTATCCATGTGTAAATCACTGTATATCATTCTCAGTGTTGTGTGGCCTATATTAAAAAAAATAAATAAAATCACTTCCCTCTGGCTGTGCTGCATTAAAGTCAAAATAATCCAGGCTAAACTGAGTTTGCATACATTACTATGTTGAGCTCAGTCTTTTTTATTAACTGCACAAATAACTCTTTCCTCTCTCAAGCTGCAGCCTACAAGACCAAAAGTTCATTTGTGATGCTTCCCATGAGATAAAAAATGGAGCTGGTCCTCTAAGGATCACTGGGGACAGGTGGAGGAGTTATGGCTGCAAATGTGGGTTTCAGACATCGTCCAGAAAAACTGTGAGAGTTCCATCCCAACCAGTGAGGAGAAACAATGCCAGACGAATAAGAGCTGATGCGTAAAAGGAGACAGATGAGGATGGGATGTGAGGTTACCAAATTTCTCTCAAATGAACAAACTGTGCAACTCAGACCCTGTATTGTGTTTGTAAACTCTGATTTTCAAATCTGAGCACAGTTGTCCTTTGATCAGATCTAATCAATTCTTGAGATAAACTGTGTCTAGATCGAGAGCTCTCTGGGCAGAAACCACAAAACCTTATTGACTGTGAGTGGAGCAGTTTAAGAATTTACTCTGTGATGGCACCTGCCAGAAACATTATGTTTCTGCAAAATACTGCCAGTTATGATAATTTCACCTCATTAAAGGCATTGCTGAGATGTGTTAATTCAGCAACATTGCTTAAAATATGTTTGATTGGGCAACTAACATGTCACTAAAACAATCAGAGAATTGCTAAAACACATTTGGACTGAGATGTGATCCTGTTCTTCAGTAATATTGATAGGATTAAACTTTACAGAAGAAAACCAAGAAGGTTTTTCTGTAACCTGTGACATGTTTTAACTATTGATCCCTAGTCTTTGCTTTCTCTTCCAAATAAATTTGCCCAGCTTGTTTGTTTACAACATGTCTGATCATTGAAATGCTCAAGTGACTTTTCCCACTGGACTTTTCAGTGATGTTGATGCATTCCAGGATCTCACCACTTAATAAGGAACGTGGTGGAGTTATGTGACGATCAGCATTGGTTTGTCTGTTTGCCTGTCTGTTAGCAACATTACCAGTGGCTTATCCCCTGGTAATGTGTGTATATATATATATATATATATATATATATATATATGTGGTCTTTCAAGTGCTATTCTGAAAAACAACGTGCTGCTAATACCAATATACTGTCAATATGAATCCTATTCCCTGATGCTTAACTGTACAATGAAAAAGGTACTCTTCCAGTGGGAATCCTGACAATGTGTTCTTTACATACATTTTATCCAGCTTAAATCAGGAACAGCAGAGATTAACAATATACCTTGTGTCAATGTTATGGGCACACAATCACACAAATGAAATTATACATCATCCATCCTGATGTTCATAACATTATGTGTATTTAGCATTAGACACACAGCATGTAGTCCCGTCTACCTCAGGTGTCACTGTTGTGTATTTCTTTTCCGTTGCAAGGCAACAAAACATCTAATTTCTTTCATCTGTTACCTTGCAACCACACACTGTCAGTTTGAGCCTAGTTTACTCTTAGTTTAATTGCACAGTGGAACAAAAAGTTCCGAAATGACAACATAATAAGGATAAAATACACTGATGAAAATACAGTGGGAAAAGGAGAGAAAAGACTAACTTGCTCAGGTGACAGTAAATGATCCCAGGAGATAATGGAGACACAAAACAAACTGCACAGCAGAACAAGAACAAACACAAAAATGAAGGTGGCAAATATAGACACAAGACAGCCTGTTGTTAAAAAATCAAAGGCTTCTTATTTCAGCAGCTCTCAGAAGTTCTCAAGTTCATGCTTCAAAAACAGAACTGTAAGCTAAATGGTGCCCGATGATGACAGAAAGTAAGTGCACAGTGGAGCTTTCCACACTTACCCTTAGACCAACCTATCCATTCAGTGTGTGAGAGGGTGTTGAGCTCCACCACTGAGCCTCTCTGTACTCCTGACCAGATGCTGGACATACACACATTCCAAGTGAATCCACGTCATGAACTGGACAAATAAATGATATGCCAGTGTACTCCTCTGTGTGTATGTGTGAAAGAGGCAGTGCAATGGTGAGCGAGCCGTCTATCTGAACTCACAGACCGCTCAGCATGATTACAGGATCTCCTCACCTCTAATGACTTCACTTTCACTTTTCCTGTCATGCCATTATATCAGACACCTGCCAGTCACCCGGCAGGAGCCCAGTGTTCCTGTTGTCAACTTGCTTGCAGCCAAGAAAACAACAAGAAAGGCAAAGTGTATTGATTCCTGAAAAATGCGTTTTGTGCTCAGTGCATTTAAATGGCAGAAAGCTACAACAGAAAGGAATATAGTTGTTTCTTCTTCACAGGTTTTCTATAACCAGCTTGCTTAATTGGTTAAAAACATTACCAACAAGCCTGGATTGGATGTGTGGCATTGTTTCCCAAAAACAGCATTTTAGAAACTGACTAGACTAATGAAGATGTAGTCTTAGGGATGCTCAGAATGTGTTTATTGTTTTGGCATGATCCCTTTACTACCACCAAATCAGTGCTCAAAGCACAGCTTTGTTTAACCCTTTCCTATGGATTTCCAAGATCAACCAGTCACGCATCTTGTCTTGTATGATGTCACTCTACCAGACAATTTCTGATCATTTGGCTTCATTTTTTATGTCTTACCCACATCTGAAGCATGACTCTAGATCCTAGTTTGGTCATGAGTGCAGAGCACTTTGGTTGGTTGAGCAGCTAAATTGACCTTACCTTTATACCCCAGTTATAATCAGAGAACTATGGAATCACAAGGACTGAAATCAAGGAGCTCAGTTTCTTGACTGTCTTCACAGTGGCTTTATTTGTGGTACTTAAAATGGTGCTTTTCCATGACAAGTTTCAATAGCTTTTAAGTCCATGAGGACTGATGACCAGGAATTTCCCTAGATGAAAAAGTTACTTCACCAGATTGTTGTTTGTGTTTCAGAATAGTGAAAGACAAAGATTAAGTAAATTAGTTTACTGCCATATCAAAACTGTAACAATCTCAAATCTCCTCTGAATGCCATCCTCTGCAAAGATGAACAATAAAGCCTGGCCTACATTGTGGTTCCATAAATGAACAACCTCTAGTGCTGCTCCATTCTTATTATTGATGGCCACAAACTACAAGCAGAACAGTTTATTTAAAATCATGAATTTTTGAAAAGAAATGGCATGTGTAGAATAATATTAGAAAAGTACACTTGACAGATCTTTGATGTTCAACGCTACAAGTTCCTCCCTCATTGTTCTTGAATGTTCAGAAAAATCCTACACCCAATACAGCGACTTTTGAAGATAAACCTTTCTCCCCAAAACCTAATTTAGACCCTGGCTGTTCTAGTTGGTAGGGGAGATATGATGTTACGAATGATATTTTTTGTTCCTTTTTGTTTACTGTTGTGTGACTCTTACATTTGCATAAATGTCACAAATGGATACAGAGGAGGGATTCAGAGGTGAAAAGGACAGACTGATACCAAAGAGATGATTGTTACCAAAGTCTAGCTGCATTTGAAGAACTAGTTGATCTGCTCCACCTAATAGTTCAAAAGAGCAGAGATATTTTGGGGCTTTTTGTAGCAAAAGGATTTCCTCTTCTCTTCCTATTGCACTATATTATCCACCATTTCATTTGATTATATGACCCTTCAGTACAACATTTATTATGTAGTGCTCAGAACAGTTCTGCTTTGGAATTAGACAAATAGTGTCTGTGGTCTGTACACTGTTTTCTCGCTAATCAGGATATGTGTTGCTTCTCCTATGATAGATTTAATTATTATAAGCACGTAATTCTATGTGTGTGTAATTCCAAAGTAGGTCGTGACAATACAAAGAGCTTTAGTAGAAAGTAACTGGATTCCCCTTTTTGATTCTTGAAGACATTTCACCTCCCTCTCATCCAAGAAGTCTCTTCAGCTTTCACTGACTGATGTGGAGTCCTAAAAAAACAAAACAATTATGATGCAGTTTTAATGCAATCTTGAGGTCTGTCTCCAGTGACTTTCATAGTTTCAATATCAACACATTCAGTCATCCCTGACCTGGCAGTTTCATAAACATTGAAGCATCGGAGCCTTGGGTTGTTAAAGGACTATTAGTTAACTAGCCAGAAAGATATTTGGGCACAGAATACAAGTATGTTGCTATTGTGTGTGGTATGTGGACCTTTGACTAATTAAACGGATCCCACTGTCTTGAGTGCGAAACCAACCTTCTGCCGGTTCAAAGATCATGATGACTAATGTAAGTAATTTTATCAAATATATATAAACTACCGTTCAAAAGTTTGGGGTCACTTAGAAATGTCCTTTTTTTGTGAAAGAAAAGCATTAAATGAATCAGAAATACAGTCTAGACATTGTTAATGTGGTAAATGACTATTCTAGCTGGAAACAGCTGATTTTTAATGGAATATCTACATAGAGGTACAGAGGAACATTTCCAGCAACCATCACTCCTGTGTTCTAATGGTACATTGTGTTAGCTAATGGTGCTGGAAGGCTTATTATGATAATTAGAAAACCCTTATGCAATTATGCTAGCACATGAATAAAAGTGTGCGTTTTCATGGGAAAATGGAATTGCCTGGGTGGCTGGGAAATTTCAAACTTTGTCATGTTCTAATTTTTTTGAGATGTTTTAGTATATTGATGATTTGGCATTAAACTCAGAGTTTTAAATTCCAGTTCAGATGTGGTCCCAGTGGAGAGGTTATTGATCATTCCATGAGCTGTAATGCAGTTGAGCATTAACATCTGCGCTATGTTAATACTTGCAAGCAGAAAGGGAACATTCCTGGGCTAGTTTGGATATACACATGAGCATAACATGCTGCTGAAAACAAATCCCAGAACAAAATCTTTCATTGTTTTTTTTCTTTTCTTTTCATAGATGTGAGATCTAATGAATACGATAGTTTCTCATAGTGACAGTTCTTGCAGATATTAACCCAGTATAACCCACTTTAAATATGAATTTGAATAGTCTCTCTGAGGTACAGTGTGCCCTGGTTGTGTACACTCATAAATATATATATATAATATGCATCAAAGGAGGTGGCAGTGAGAAACTGGGATAAAGTGAGAGAGACAGTTATCTTAATGTTGCAAGGTTAATTCCTTACAATAGCTTCTTGAAAGCCAGAGCTTTCTGCTTGATAGTAACATAGGCAGAATGCTGGGGGAACAGTGTACCAAATACATTGGATGATTTGTGTATTGACCACTCTCACAAAATTTTACTTAAAGAAATCCGCTGCTGATTTTATCTGTCAGATTAATTAATTAATTAATTTGCAAGTCTCAGGAATACCACTCCTAGACTGAGAAAACATAAGTAAAATGCATCATGGTTAACTCACTCAAACCACCAAATTTATAACAGGAAGTATGCTTTCCTAACTAGGATCTCTCAGTTTGAATACTCTAGATGTTTACTAGAAAGAGTAAATGTACAATCCAATGTTTTTGACAATCAATAGAGTCCTTCCTTAGTTATACTTTAAGTATTTTACAATGTGTCCCCTTATTCACACACACACACACCAATGGCAGCAGAACTGCCAGGCAAAGGTTCTTGCCTGTCATCAGGGCAACAGAAGGTTCAGTGTTTTGCCCAAGGATGTTGACATATGTAGCAGTCAGGGACAGAACTTCCAACCTTGCAAATGGTGGCCAGTCTGATCTACCACCTGAGCCCCAGCTCCACTGTGAAGATGTTCCTTTCTGATCTGCTTCCATTTGGACCCTGCCAAGTTCACTCATGTGTAGTGCTAATCTGATGGCTTTGCACCATGTTAAAGCATAATTCCAGTTTATTTGCTGGTGTGACCCATAGAGACACAATAAATGCAGGCTGAAATAAACCAGAATCATTCTATAAAGGTAACATGCTCCAAATCCAGTTATATTATATAATTCTCATCAAGAATGTGCTACTCGAAAAGAGATCATTCAAAGACTGTGACTATGTCACTTTAGTTCAGTAATAAGTTATTTTCAGGTGAGAAAAGCTTGGATCATGAGATGATTTGCTGGTTAAGATCCATCCTTTTCCCAGGGATGAAAGGCTTATTCTGGCTTTTCTAATGGCACTGATATCAGTATTGTTTCAATATGATGTAAATCCTATTAACCCGTTTAATCCCACTGACAACAATTGTTGCCGCTCATTTTTCTTTTAATTTTTATTCTCTAAAAGTGTTGTTTTGGCTTTGGACAGCTAATGCAAGTTTTAAAGTCAAAGAATAGGTTGTGTCCTTTAAATTGCATTAATGTCATGTAACTAGTGTGAATGGTCACATGACTAGGCCTCTTTACTTCCTGCCTGCACCGACGGAAGGAGATGTCTGCCTCAAACTTGTACAAGAATAATTTATTTAAATACCTTAATTAACAGATATCACTGAGATATTTTGTACATACATTTTTAAAAGGGTCTACTACTGATATATAATGAGAATTTTATGCCTGCATGCATCTTTTGATCATAAGAAGAGTAAACGTAAGCATGGCAACTTTTGTTGCCGCTAGCATAATACATAGTCCAATACATAGTCAATACATAGCCCATCCAATAAACCCGATTTTGTGACCTATGGAGGAACTGCAGCAGACAGCATGAAACAAACTAAAGCAGACCCTGTTGATTTGTTCCTGCTGATGTATTCTCTAAGTCTAAGGGTGCTCACAAGATGATTCCATACACAAAACAGCTATCAACTGCATGAAAGCTTTATGTACACTCATTGCCTGGCCATGATGTTAGTGGTCAGTAAATGGTCAATCTAAGCTACTGCCACAATGTCAATTTATTTTATTTTTGTAAACTATGGTGAGTTCTTATTTTGTAAGATCAAACACTCTTAGCTCTATGGTTATTTAACTGTTTTATGAGACTGAAATGCAGTAATTGCAATGTTATTAACTTTAGTTCTCTTCAGTGTGCATTGCCATAGTATCTTTATGTATCTTATAAAGTTGTGAACACATTTATAACCATGCCTAGTTCTAATATATTACACTTATTAGTGTTTTTCTTCCTTTAAAAAAAAAAATGTGTAAATAGGTCAAACTGAAGAATTTGTGTAAATTTAGACTATGCAGTTTCCCACTGGCAACTATTGTTGCCGAGTATAAAACCTATATTTGCACTAACAAAACCAACATGAAATGAAAAAATTTATACATATTATGTGTCAGGGAAGTCTAAGGAGTAAAATACATGTGCTTATTTTGCAGGGAAAAAAATTGGGATTAAACGGGTTAACAAAATATATTTTTTTCTGCAGAATTTTTTTGTGCTTGTTGTATCTATTTGTAAATGTTTTTGTTTTAAATATATGTTGCACTTCTGGATTTGGAGTGCTTCCCTTAACATCTGTCCTCTGTCCTGCCCACCAGTAGAACCTTTGTCTCAGCAGTTCTTTGATAACCATATTTCATCATAGAGCAAACACTGGAGAAAACCAATTTGAGCATTTTTCAAGTAAGACACCACTGCAGTAAAGATGGCTTGCTACTGCATCAGTATACTGAGATGATGGTAAATACAACAGAGTGAGTTATGAAGGAAAGATTCTTCCAAGTGAAGGAGACTTGCATTGTATTTTTGTAGCACATCTTTACGTTCAGGCAAATATCAACAAATAATCACATAATTCATCATGTAGAAGCAACACTTTGTACGGATAAGCGGAAGACAATGGATGGATGGATGGATGGATGGATGGATGGATGGATCTTTATCATCAGAAAGTTCAATCAGTGGTTTCTACGTTTTTGAAATTTTCTTTTTAAATATATCTCACACTGCTGTATATTAAAGATATTTCCTATTTACTTATGGGATGTGCATACCTGCCATGTTTGGAGAACTTTATTTGGACTCGGAGCGTTGGCTCTTTTAGTGCAGTTACTTTAACCCAGTGAGACACTAATATTTAAATCCAAATGGATTCAAATAACTGAAAACTTCTCTTTTGAGGAATATGTGGTACAGTTTGTTAAAAGTAACAATAAAGGGCAAAAGTTCATGTGAGGTGTCCCTCCGGGGCCCTGATAGAAATTGCCTTGACTTCTCAATAAATATCCATAACGAACTCTGAGTGCTTGGTGGGTAAGGTAAGCATGCAATCTGCTCGACTCTTTTAAAAAAGACCCCTTTGTAAATATCTTTTATATTCTCTTACTTCCCCAGAGAATTTGTGAAAACTGCTGCTTTTCTCTCTCTTGATTTACACGTCTCATTATTCCATGTATCACAAATTCCACGAGCAACGGGAAACCTTGTGAGTGAGCACAGCCAAAGCAGAGGAGAGAGGAGGCGGAAGAAGACAAAGCCAGGCCTGTGCAGCTAGCAGTGATAGCATCGCCGCTGCAGTCAAAGACCCCGTCTGTCTCCTTCAACTCTCAGAAGCCCGGCCAGAGAGAGTGAAAGTGGGAGAGAGTGAGTGTAACAGAACAGAGACAGAGAGATGAGACAGAGGGAGTCCAGATTCTGTGCACTGACATGGCAGTGATGACATGCAGACCTCATTATTTATCATTTTATTTGAATGTGATCTCAGCGGCTCCAAACTTGAGGAGTTGCCTTCTCTTCATCTCTGCTATGGAGAATGCAGCAGCTACTTGGCTTTAACAAGTAACATCAATTGTAGCAAACATGGCTAGAAGTGCAGGCAAATCTAAATAGCCTAGCAATATCATAACGCTTCTTTTCAAGTCCCTCATTCAAAACTGAAAATGTATTGTTTGCAAAGTACATGGAGAAGTGTGTTCATTAATATTTTGACAACTTTTTGTAATCACCAGGTTCGTGTGAATGAACACATTAGCCAAAATACATACCTGTATCAGTGCACGTTTAACTTCCTTTTCCGCTGCTGCATGGTACTTTTGTTTGCTGCTACATGCTGTCTACGGTTCCCTTAGCTGAAATATGTAACATGCACCAAGTTTTAAGTGTCAGGTTGTTTGTTTTACACAGTGCATTAAATCTGTAATTATATCTGTGGCTGATAGGTTTGTGTGCTGACTGCTGCTTGTGTGCGCGTTGGAATGGCTGGCCGTGCTACTCAGTATGAATATCTGCTGGTCCCAGGTCATATTTCAGACAAAATACCTTCTTTTTGCGTATTAATATTGGTTGATTTAATTCATACATAATGCATCTGTGAAGCACCAAGGGATTTGCACTCTGACTTTTGATGTGTGTTTTGGCATGCAGTGACAACAAAAAGACTTTCTGATTCTGATCTCTTGGTGTCACTACAAAGATTGCCACTGCTGCTTTGCCTAGTTTTAGCTTTTTGAACTTTAATGATTGTGTTTCATGGCGTGGATACTGCCTGTTTTATGTATTTAAATTGCCAGTTGATCATTTACTTCCATTCATTGATGGAATTCAATGGCATATTTTTCTCTGGCAGGAATATACAGCAGGTATATTGACTTAAATAGTGAAACTCTGCTACAGAGGTGACCACAGCTATTTTGCTACTAGGGTACAGTACAATAAGTGGCCTTTATGTGTTCACCTTTTCATGCTTTAGTTTGTAAGGTGCTTTTTGTGTAATTAAGCCTTATAGTATTTTTCACTGTGTGTGATTGTTACTTTGGAAAAGTTCCTCCCACTTCTAAAATTAGCAGGGCTTTCTCTTTAGCTGTGTTAATAATGCCTCCTTTTGAAAAGATTTTGGTTTGCTATTTATTGTTGCTGTAGTCAGTTATTTATGGTAATTTTGTATTCTTGGCAGTGGTGTTTTGCTTGAGCATTTTATTGTAATTTATAAGTCAAATCACGTATCTTTGCTATATTTTCTTAATTTTGAAATTACTTCTGATTGAATAAGTTGAAGGTACTTGTTTCTGATGGGACTTGTATACTTGTGTTTGGGGGAATATAGTTTTAAGAAAGTACAAATTAACACGAGGTTAAAGTAATGCAGATGGGTGTATTCTTTGGTTGAAAGTCTCAAAGTGGCATTTTAAGTATAACAACATTGAGCTGGGTCATGTTCTTGCTCAGTTACATTTTGGCAGCAAACCAGGCTAAAAACCCCACAGACATATTCTTACCTTAGAAACTTCTTGAGCCTTTGCTGCTAAATGCTCCACAAGTTCTCCAGATTGTCACTAACTGTGATTTTACTGTTATACATTTAGCCATTTTAAGAATTTATACACATATGCCTTAATTAATGGGTCAAGCTGAAAAAGAGCATTAACATATTACTGTATGAGTTTTGCAATAAATCATTTGTGTCTACAGAGCTATATTTGCATTTACTTGAAGTTGTGTTACCTCATTAATTTAGCCTCTACTAGCTTCTGATTGAAAAAGAAAATGTAACCAACTTATCTGTCTCTTCAGCTGCTAAGTATCTGCTTTGGTTGCTGACTTTGCTTTTTGGTGCTGACCAAAAAGCAAAGTCAGCTGTTGTATTATGAACTTTTCCACTGAAAATAAAATTGAAGGGAATTGTAAAACTAAGTTTATTACCACAACCAACTCTTTGTACATGACACCATCACATAAAATTCTCTGTTATTACAAAATATTAATTCTTGGAGCTTTGATTCTAATATTTCACTTCACCTGTACAAATGTTAAGGCTGATATGACTTTGAGTCACTTTGACCATTGACCATTTCATCATTGGCAGATGCTGTCTCAGACATATTTGCTGTAGGTTTAACAAAATTGGAAAACAATCTGATTTCTGAAAAACAATGGAAATTGCGAGGATTTACAGAATTGATTTTTAGCTAGGACAAGCTATAATTGCAGTTCAGTGATATATAGATTTTTTTTTTTAGCTTTCTGAGTTACGCCCCTATATTTGGACAGAATAGTTTTCCTATATTACAATAAAAAAGTTGACTGTTTACTTAATTGATTTAGTACATTTGGTTCCAGGTTCATTTTTTGTCTTTTCTTTTTGTAGTATGGATTCATATAAATTCCTTAGTTGAGAAGTCTTTATCTTTTAGCTAACACCAAACTAAGACCATTCATTTTGTCCATATCTCAAGTCTAAGGCCAGGTACTCTCCGAAATCTCACTAAGCTGTTAAGAAAATTCTGCGAGTGTTTTCTCTCCTCCTGGAGACAGACCAGTCTTTTTTGAAGCAGAAATTAGCCATCGGTATCTTGATTGTTTTGCCTCAGCTTGAGTCACTGTGCAGCCGAACAAATGGAGCTCCATTTGACTATCTCTGCTCTATCATCTTTGACGCCGGCAGACAAAGAAATCTGTTTATCCCTGTCAAAATGTGTGCTCTCTGCAAAACCAATTAAATGCCTATTTACTCAATTGGTGCAACAATGTACACCCACACATAATGCACGCACAAATGGGACAATTTGCTTAAATACCCTACAGCAAATGATAGCCATTTCCTCTCTACAGTCATGCTGGAGAAGCATTTATTAATTTCTGCTTACAATAGAGAATCCTATTCCATACCGTTTGCTTCCATCCACTCTCAATGTTTGAAATTCAATTATTTACTTCTACATCTTGTCCAAGATTGGGAATGAAGTGAAAATAAATATTTAGGTACTCCAGAAAATGCCAAATAATTTACTGAATAACTTACCAATTGGTAAAGCATAAAGACTGGGCATCCTCGCTGAACCAAATAAAATATCTGTCTAAAGGTCTGTGGTGGACCACTGCCAGCCAGTGCATCATGATAGGCACTTAACAAAAAGTGGTGATAATCATAACTATCTTTTGGCCAGTCGTTGCAGTAGGAATTGGCTCCAGTTTGTTCTGGCCTGACTTTGCCACTGTACATGCACATTACTGGCAAAAATGTGCTGTTAGTCTACACAAAAGCTAGCAGTACAGTAAATATCTGGCAAGAAGTTTCATGACATCATTGAAAGGAAAGAATATCAAACTGGCTTGGACACACTCAACAATAACTAAGGCTAAAAATAAAAAAAAAAAGACCCCAAAACTGAAAAAAAAACCCACAACTAATCCTGATGTCAGAGAACATATATATTTATATGTGTCAGTCAGAATATTTGATTTACAAGGTCCAAATCAAGTCAAGAACAGAGAGATTCTGGAGTAGGATTTGCCATCAGGAAAAGTATAGCTGACGAAATTGAGGAGGAACTATTGAGACTGCCATTGCAGAACAAGGTGCATGCTGACAGTATCAGTTTATATGCTCCAACCGTGACCAATCTAGATGAAGTGAAAGAGAAGTTCTACAGTAAGCTCAGAAACACAATCAAAAAGGTACATGCTGGAGACAAGCTTATTCTTGTTGTTCAGTACAAGAGTTAGAGCTGACACTGACAAATGGTCAGGGGTGATCAGAGGCCACGGAATTGGGAAGTGCAACTCAAATGGGGAACTCTTGCTTCCATGCTGTTCGGAGAACAAACTTGTGATTACCAACACCATCTTTAACCACAAGGACACACACAAGGCCATATGGCTACACCCAAGATCTAAACATTGGCACTTGCTAGACTATGTCATTGTCAATCAGAGAGATAGGAAGGATCTGATGGACATCAGAGCCATGAGAGGAGCTGACTGTGGCACAAATCGACTCATGATGAGAGCTAAGGCCAGGCTTACAACCAGGAAAAGATGCAGCAAGGCAGGAGCAAAACAACCAAAGATGTTAGCCACAAGAGCTTTAGTAACAAGACCAGGGAAACACTGACTGAGGAAATTAGTAAGGACTTTGAAGACTGGAGTAACCTGAATTAGCAGAAAGGAGTAGTAGAGAAATGGACATCCTTGAAGTCAACACTCTATAATACAGCACATAAAGTACTTGGAAAACCAAGGTGGAAGCACCAAGACTGGTTTGAGTAACATGACAAGCACCTGGAGGCATTGATAGCAAACAGAAACATTGCTAGAGAGTGGAAACTTTAGGTGAACATACAGTCTAAAAAAGCAGAGTATACACAAGCTCAACGGGAGCTACAGATCTGTCTTAGGAAGATGAAATCTTATTGGTGGGAGAGAGAAGCTCTTGAGCTCCAGGAGGTTGCTGACAAGAAGGACATGGAAACATTTTATGCTGGACTACTGGAAGTCTATGGTCCAAAGCCAAGGAGAACCTTGCAGCTTAGAGCCTCAGATGGTGAGACAATCTGAGAGGATAAAGAAAAGATACTGATCAGATTTACTGATCACTTCAATCTGCTACTAAATACCAAATGTTCTAGGAGACTTAACTGAAGAAGCACATGATGTATTAACAGCGATCATTCATTACATCACTTGACGAACAACAAAGTATTGATGACTTGCTAATAGCTACAGTACAGAGACCACTCAAGAAGGGAAAGCTCTTGGAAGAAATTCCAGCAAAGGTGTGGAAACATGGAGGGAACAAACTGACAAGCTGCCGATACAAATTGATACGTAAAATCTGGGACATGGAGCAAGTACCTCAACAATGAAAAGATGCCAGCATTGTACTCATTTATAAGAAAGACAACAGGAAAGCCTGTGGTAACTATCGTGACATCTCAATCCTCGCCATCATTGGAAAGATTTTGTCTTGTATTTTTTTGAATAGGCATAATGACCATATCTCTCAGCATGTGCTGCCAGAAACACAGTGAGGCTTCAGGAGCGGAGGGAGTATGACGGACATGATATTCTGCCTATGCCAAGTGCAAGAAAAGTGTATCAGACAGAATTATGCAAGTCTACATAGTCTTCGTTGACTTCAGCAAAGTCCATACTGTCTCCTGTCAGGGACTGTGGCAAGTATTCAAAAAGTAGGGCTGCCCTGAGAAGTTCATCAATCTGGTAAAGGCATTTCATACTGTAATGCAGGCTAATGTCTTGATGTTCAACACACAGTCTAAAGGCTTTGGGGTGGCAAACAGAGTCAGGCAGGGATGTGTGTTGGCACCTACACTTTTTTATAATTTGCAGCAATGCTTGAGGTAGCTTTCAAAGAAAAAACTAAAGGGGTTTCCATCCATACTAGAAAGGAAGCTGATCTATTCAATGTCCCGTTTCAAAGCAAAATCGAAAAACCATCATTAAAGTTGTGAGAAAAGTACTCTTTGCTGAAGTCAGTGTCATTGTTTCATACAGTGTAGAGGATGTGTAGACATTGGTTGACAAGTTTGTAAAAGCTACTGCCCAATTTAGCCTGATTATTAACATTAAGAAGATTGAATGCCTCTACCAACCACCAAAATTCCTGATTACATCTTCCCTGCCCTCAGAAATCAAGATCAATGATGAATCGCTCACCATGTGCAAGAGCTTCAGATATGTAGGCACTGTGCTCAGAATGCAAGAGTGGATGAGAAAATTGTACTCAGAATGAGAAGAGTGAGTGCAGCCTTAGGTAAGCTCCAAGTCAGACAATCGGCATTTTACAATCAGAATAAAATGTAAAGTCTACAGAGCAGTAGTACTGTCTACATTATTAAACAGTGCAGAAACATGGACCATCTACAGATGGCAAGTCAAGAAACTTCATGCTTATATGATGAGACACCTCAGACAAATTCTGAATATTTCATGGAAAGATAGGATAACTAACAAAGAAATTGTGGATGAGGCCAGTTTGTCATCTATGGCACATTTGCTCATATAGATGAATTGATGTTGGTTGGGACACATTGAGAGAATGGACAAAAACGTTGCCCTCAGCAACTACTCTATTCTGAGCTCTGTGAAGGGAAGAGACACCAGGGAAGGCCTCCTCAACTGAGATCCAAATATATATTTAATACAGAATCATGAAATGGAAGGACATAGATAGAAACAAATGGCAACTATATGCAAAGGATAGGCCAAAATGGAGGAGTATGACACGCCCCCTTGAGGCTTCATGACAAACAGTCAATGACAATGACTGACAAACAGTCACTGTCAGTTCGACAAACTGCTATGATGATGAGACTCATGATAAAACAAGTTTTTTTGAGACAAGTTACACAGTGTTTAAACACTTGTGCGACCTTTTTTGTGGATGTATTGTTTATTTGTTATCTTTCTGCCCACTGGGGCCTCTGGCCAGGTCATCATTGTAAATGAGAAATTGTTCTCAACTGGTCTTACCTGGTTAAATAAAGAATGAATCAAAATGAATAAGTAAATAAATAAAAATCTTCCTCCAGCAATCTGTATGTATATAAGAAATATTTTGATAATCATGGTAGAGGATTAGGGAAAGCTCATTTCTCCAGCGAGATTTCTCTGGAAGAAAGCCGATTTCTTGGTCATGTATAACAAAGCATGATTTCTACTTCCATTTTTTCATGAACACAGGTCTTCAGACAGAAACAGTCTGGGACAGCAATGTGCTGTGATGAAACATAACCGACATGACAAGACTGAGCCAAAACATTCTGAACACTCACAGGTGAGGCAAATATTGCTTATTATCTCACAACAATGGCAGATGCCAAGGTCTGGGTAATGAATGTCAGTGAACTGACTGTCTGCGATCACTCAGCACCAGTTCCTTGACCTTCTGGATGTTGTTGAGGGACGTCCTGGTTTGGGGTCATCCTCCACATCACCTTGCCACAATCTGAACCTCTTGGTCTCATAGAGACCTGTACAGGGCATTTTTTGCTCCCTGTACACATCCTTCAGCATGGCAAGGGTTTCTGCTGGACTTTTTATAACAGACAATAAGTCAGTCGAAATGTTGCTTTTCTCATACAGTGTTGAGATGTTGGGCAACACGATGATGTACTTTATTATTGTGTGGCTGCTGAATCGTGTGATCAGAAACCAGTGTCATGTTCCCTTTTTGTCACACCTCATGTGAGCATGGAGAGCAGGAGAGAAGTAAACAGATGTAAACACTGGCTGAATTAGGCTGCACTGAAGAACAACAGTCAACATTAAAGCACAAAAACTCACCCAGTTCTTCTTTATTGGTTTCAAATTTGTCTCAGTGTTTCTGCCATTTCTGAAAATCCTCAGTTTCATTTTCTTCAGATCTCTGACCTGTGGGCATATTGCCAAACCTAATGGTCAGCCAAGTAATGTGCTGACAATCAACATGTTGTTGTTTTGGAGACATTGCTTAAAAAAACAAAGGGAATCCACTGGGTGTTCCATTTGTCAGATGCTGGGAGAACATGAAGACGCTTGGGTTCACTCTTACAATCAACCCCCAGAACATTTGATGTGCTTTACTTGTGGCTCAGACATTTTAGAGTTAGCAAAAGCAACTCTAGAAAGTATATAAACCTGGTGGACTGTGAGGCAGCTACTCATTCTGAATGGCTCACCTGGAAGCATTTTGCAGTGAGGGAGTAGTAATATGCAAAATTTTAGTTAAGATGACTATTGGTTCCTCAGTTCCTTCTTTTCAAACTCCTCGTAAAGGTGGATGGCCATCTATAAAACAACATTGGATTTCATCACATGTGACCTTTAAAAGAATGGTTAGAGAAATACTGACAAAAGGCCACATGAGCTGCGGAGCTATGCTAAAAGAATACAAAAGACTATCTTAAAATGCCATTTTTACCAGGATTTCTGTATTTTGGATATTTGGAAAAATTAAAATCCACTCTTACACTTATTACCGCTGGGATTGATGTTATCTAAAAGAAAGAGACACATAATATCTTGTGCAAGTGAAGAAATTCCCAAAAGCACTAGAGCACACTTTTTATCTTGCTAAAGTGAAACCATTTAGTAATGGGTGGAGTTTGACTATCTGTTGTACCATATCAATAAAAAGAATCAACCCTTTCCCATGGATTCATATGAAAACAGCACAAATCGGTACTTTAACTCCTACTGCAATAATAGACAACTTTTTCAAGATGCATTTATGCAATTCTGAACAACTTGTTTGTTTGTTTTTCAACAAAAAAACAAAGCTTGTTTGTTCTTGAACAAACAAACAAAGCCAAGGAATAAAAATAAGGAGGCAAATAATGTGCGAGCACAGCCATCAGTAGGGATGTTAATTGCTCAGAGATGATATGTTTGCAGCTGAAGAGGTATGGGTGTGTGGGTGTATGTAAATGTGTTCAGGCAGATGAACCTCGGAGAGGATTTATTGTTTTCAGAGTATGACCATACGCTCACATTTAATGCATCTTTTTCAGAGCTATAGCCTTTTTTTTTTTATAAATATCTTTATTAATAATATGCCCCTTTTATGTGTATGCAGACACATCCACAATCATATGTGCACATACCTGCAATTATAGACAGAGATTTCTATAATACACATGTATGTCTGTGTTGTGTATTTACACAAGTGTGTATGTATGTGTGGTATGGTACTTGAGTCCTACTGTCTGAGTATGTGTGCCATCAGTGTGCATTTCCTATGTTTATGTGTGTGTGTGTGAGGTTGAAGTGTAAAGTGGGGGTTTATATGAGTGGTTCTGAGCTGTAGGAGTAAGTTGATGCTGGTGAACAGATAAGAGTCTCCAAAGACAAAGACACCCTTTATAGGCCAAGGCCACTCTCAGCCGCTGCAAGATGATCTGCCATGGCAATCCCCCCACCCTCCCACAGAGCATGAAAAGCCTACCGTGTCCCAAACCAAGCGAAGCAAAGTGGCTCCAGACGTGCTAAAAAGAGCCAGGAGCCACATCATTGGGGACCCTCGTGTGGGAGGAGGGGACCAGTAGAGGGACTTCGGTGCCTTCTACGCTGGCCAGTGTTGGTCCAGTACTTTGGTCCAACAGCTGCTGGGTGGATTGCCACGAGATGTGGTGCAGACATTCTTTGTCACCAAAGAATGAAATCTTAAGACTTTATTGGTGCCTTCAATTTTCTTGTAACATCACATTTTACTTATCCAGTGAAGTGCAAGGCTAGATTACCAACAGCAAAGTGATATACTGCTCAACGACCTGAAACGGGGTTCCAAAGTCCCATGTTCAGTGCATATAAATTCTGTCTGCTCCACTGAAGTACAGTGTAAACTGGATGGAAGCTCCTTCATCTGCATATTTTGGTTGTGATCTTGTAGAAATCTGACGTTCTTCATACTGTCTTTATTCTTTCAGTCACATAAAACCTGAGGAAAGGCTGCATTTTTTCACCACAGGACACATGTAGAGTTTCATCCATCCATTATCTATACATCGCTTAATCCTCATCAGGGTCACAGGTGTCTGGAGGTCCATCCCAGCTGACTGAGGGTGAAGGCAGATAACACCCTGGACAGGTCACCAGTCTATCACAGGGCTACACATAGAGACAAACAATTACACTCACATCCACACCTATGGACAATTTAGAGCTACCAGTTAACCTGAGCATGCTATTGAACTGTGGGAGGAAGCTGGAGAACCAGAGAAAACCCACGCTTGCAAACTCTATGCAGAAAGACCCCGGGACATGAACCAGAGATCTTCTGGCTGCAAAGTGAAAGTGCTCACCACCAAGCCACTGTGCAGCCCACATGTAGGGTTGCACATGAGAATAATTTCATTATAAATACATCTGACAATTAATTTCTTTAATAATCTGTACCATGTTCTGTGTATAAAATGTCAGAAAGACATTGAAAAAAGTTATCCATCATTATTTTCTGAAGCCAAAGTTAATATAATCCAATTTTTCATCATATATTTTTAACACACATTCATTGTTTACAGACAATGCATTGCAATAACTTTGACAACCCCACCTATTGCCATCATCACATCCAAATTCTTAATAAAATATATTGTTATTTTTTTTGAATAAAATATCTGCAAAACCAATAACAGCTATTACAGTCAGCTGTGGTAGCAAATGTTAGCAACTATAGAAAATATGTAGACAGTATAAAGTCTATAAATAAGTATTCATTTATCAACATGTTTGCATTGCCCTTGTTGGCATGTTAGTCATAATTTCAGCTTAAAGCCCTGGTGTGCCCAAGCTATGACTATAGATTCTCAGTCTTTTTAAAGTCACTGTAAAACACAGATGAGGCTATAGTGCTACTAGAGTTGAAAAAAAAATCATTGAGGTGGAGGGTACAGTGGGTTATTCTAAAAGAGCCATGATGTTGGAAAAAGATAAAAGGCATTTAGTTTCACAGTAAAAAGTGAAGCATAAAAAGAGATCTGAGAGTCAGCCAAATAATTCAAATCCAGAGAATGCAAATGACAAATTGGACATTAGGTTATATATGCCTACATATAATGAACTGATTCTACATGATACGTTGCCCTCTATAGGTGCCCTCCATGATAGACAAAAGCTTTGTCATCATCCTCCTGTCTCCCACCACCTCCACAGGGTCGAGGGGGAAGCCCAGGACAGAGTTGGCTTTCTTAACCAGTTTGTTTGTCTCTTCCTGTCTGCAGCCGTGACGTTGCTGGTCCAGCAGACCACTCCATAAGGATGGCTGATGCCACCACAGAATCATAAAAGGTCCTCAGAAGTGCTCCCTGCTCCCCACAGGACCTCAGATTCCTGAGCAGGTGGAGTCTGTTCTGACCCTTCTTATAGAGTGCTTTGGTGTTAACAGTCCAGTCCAGTTTATTGTTTAAGTGAACACCCAGGTACTTGTGAGAGTCCACAATCCCAATGTCCGTTCCCTGGATGTTCACTGGTGAGGGAGAAGTGTGTCTGTTCCTGCTAAAATCCACCACCAGCTCCTTGGTTTTCACCGAGTTGAAACTTATTTTTGTGCTTTTTTTCTCTCGCTCTCTTATGGAGCACAAGGTCATCTACAATTTGCCATCTAACTCAGAACCACTAGAATATAATGTATGCCTGCGCTATTTAAAATGTATTTCCACTGCGCTCCTCTAAAATTGAAAGCAAAGAAGAAGAAAAAGACAATGACAGAATGCTAATGATGAATTCAAAATGTAAAGAAGACAAAAGTGCTTCAAGCTGATATAAACTAGACTATGTGATTTAAGTTCAGGTGGATTATCAGGCAACAGCTATGACCTTTGACTCTGGACTCTTTCTTAATTACTAAAGATACGTCCTCCATATATAAGGTTAACATGCCCTGAGTACAATATTTATTATTATTATTATTATTATTATTATTATTATTATTATTATTATTATTATTATTATTATTATTATTATTATTATGGTGCTATACTATATTTACAGTATAATACACCAGGTAAGTTTTTACACACATTTGTGCAATAATGTGAGATGTAACCATATACAGTATGATACAATATACGGTAACACTGCCACTGCAGTGACATACACTGTCATAAAGACTATATAAATATGTGCAAATACAGTATACACTATAAATAACACAAAAAAAATTCAAAAACAAGTATAACTCAAAAACTTAAATACATTTCCATACAGGCCTAAAGTATGTATCTGTACATCCCAGTACAAATGTGACTCTGTCATAGATGTACAGCTGCAAAGTATTGCATCATTTACTGTTGGTGATTGGTTGTTTACTGAGAAAAAATTATTATTTTTATTATTGTGTCAAATAAAACATAGATCACTTTGCACTGGTCGTTTGTAATATGGAACTGTAATACAGCAAAATACTATAATGACTAATGAAGGGGACTATTTCTGAAGTGATCTAAGTTCATGTTTGACATCTTATGACAACTGAGTGACGAAACTGTTTTGTTAAATGTCCATCCAGGCCTGTGATATGCATGTACAACACTGTGTGCCCCAAACAGCCAATGTGGCAGAGCAAGCATAAAATATGTGACTGGAATATGACTTTGCACAGCTCATTAAAAACTGCTTGCTATGTATCAATCCAAACTTCCCATCAAACAGAAGCAAACACACGTTACTGAGATGACTGTACTGTTTATATACATTAAAATGAGAAATGATGTATCTTTCAGAATGCAGATGCTGAGGCACGCAGACAAATGTGTCACTTTTAGGAAGGACACCAGAAACGATTATATGTTGAGATGAATTAAAGATGATGTCAGTAAAAGTAGAACCCTTAACATATGAGTGCTTATAATGTATATTTTTATAACAATATATCAAAATATAGCATGAAGACAGTGTTACAATGTGAAGGGGTCAAATAGAAACTGAGAATGGCCATACGTGAAGTTGTTTAATATGATTTTCTTGATATAATAGGTTTATTATTAACTATGAACTCATTATCACAAAAAAACTAAATTTGCTTTCTTCTTTATTTGTCAGAGATCAGTAGTGTAATGACAGCAGGGTGTGAACTACAGGGGAGTCAGGGGGAGGTTGACTCCCTTTTAATAAGACATGAGCTCCGTTGACAACATGATCTGTGAAAGTTTCCCTTTCTCTCCAAAAAAATGTTGCTATACAACTAAATTGCATTCTCATTTACATTTGGAAAGAAACATAATTTAATTTTGGAGCAAACATATTGTTTCACCTTTTGACTGACACTTTCACAATGATAACTACACATTAGAGACTTGTTTGGGCATCAAAACTGCTTGACTAGGGTAAATAAAATATCAAAGGTTACAATCTTACCCTTTTAGAACATGTTTGAAGTGTATTCTCCAAGATGAGTCTGGTACCTTTTAATATATAATTTATAGACTGAAAAGAAGTTACATTTAAGCAGCAAAAATAAAAAAAAAACTAAAAAAAAATTGATACATCATAATCAAACGTAGTCTGGTAGAGGGATTTTTTTTTTCCTCACATAATTGAAAGTGTAGACAGGCTACTATTTTTTGGAATGCTTTTCTATTAGTCTGTATCTTCAGACCAATGTATGATATTATATTATCATACAGTGTATTTATTCTGTAATTCAACCTAAATGAAGTCACCTCTTTAAAATCTAAAGAGAACACCTTTAAAATCTAAAGAGAACACCTTGCTTTTAAAGGTGCTGACCAAAAAATACATTCTGACTTTGTCTAAAAAACCTTTTTCTTCTTTCCATTTGAACTGACAGGATCAAACCTGAAAGTAATTTGAATGCAACAATTAAGCAATGAAGAAACCTTTCTGTAAAAAACAAACCTCCTTAACAGTTTGTCATGTTTGCTGTTGAACTAGTGGAATCAAAAAAAAAAAAAAAAAATCTATCATGCCTCAATGTCCACGACTGCTATAGAAACCCTGGATTAGATCCTGGAACATTAGCTACCACCATGTATGTATGTACACTACTGGTCAAAAGTTTTTTATTGAAATACAAGTAGTTCAAGTCAAATGAATAGTTTGAAATGGTACAAAGATAAGAGGTGAACTGCCAGAGTTTTTTTTTAAAAAAAAGGTAACGTTAGCCAAAACTGAAAAATAATGTACATTTCAGAATTATACAAAAAGGCCTTTTTCAGAGAACAAGAAATGGATTAAAAACTTAAAGATGTTCTGCAGAAATGGAGGTTGGTCAAGCCTTGAAAGTTGGTGCTACCAGATCCTACAGGTGTCCCAACTTTTCTTGATTACTTACAACCCCCTCTGTCTGCATAAAAGTAGTGTTGGAACACACTGTGGCATCGTACCATCGAGAGCATTATTTGAACTGTATTGTACTGCAGAAAGCAGTGTGTTGCTATAAAAATGGTGAGGAAAACACATTTAAAAATGTAGGTCTTTCCTACAGAGAAACTGAGAAGAAAGTCAAGGTGTCAGTGAGTACAGTTTTCCATGAAAACAAACTGCCCCAGACTGAAACTAGTTCCAAAGAAATAACTAGACAGACATGGGAAGAGGGCCAGGTGGGTGGTGCTCATGTTCTTGGGTATGTGGGTGTTGGTTGAAAAGAAGAAAACAGTGGGACAGGAAAGACAAAAAAATGGAAGAAAGCACTGGTGTCTTGTTGTGAATTAAAAGACAAGACCCTTGAGATGAAAGACTGGCATCAGCAGGGAGGGCAGACATCTGAAAAAGAGGCCAGGGCACTGGACTGGAACCAGTATGGGATGTCATTGAGAGGCATCCCCTCCACCACTACCTTCTCAACCGTCAGTAACACTTCCTAGGTTTTGGATGGGGAGAGAAATGAACATCTCAGAGTTTACAGATTACCGCAGTTAGCCAAGCTGAGTGGAAAGACCAGAAGTAGGGAGAAAAACTTGACTGAAAAAAAATGTGTCTACAAGCACTGCTTCTATGTGTTAGTCACACAGTGTATCTTGTTCAGTTAATCTCTACATGAAATTACAACTTTAGGGGGAGTTATTTGTTGAATTTGGAGTCATTTTTTGGTGAACAACAGTATATCCATCCACTCATTACTTGTAGTGTCTATAACTACAGAGTGTCTTACCAAATAAGGTTGCTTTTGGATTTTGTTCGGCCTCAAACCTGACTTCATGTTGACCAGGGAAATTGAAATATTTAACAAGGTTACTGTGCTCACAAAGAAATAAGTAACATTTGAAAGAATTACAAAGAATTCTTTATAGTCCTGTTCATCAATTAATTATATTTATATCGATAGATTTCATTAAAGCCAAATATACACTGCAGCTGATAAATGACTGCATGATCATATGTGCTGTATATTATATGGGTCTGCACTACTTTATCCAAGACACTGTAAATCTTTGGGCCATTTTGGTTGTAGACTCTGCACTAATGGTACAGACAAACCACAGATTTTTAAAACTTTGAAAGAGTTTTGAAGATTGAGCCATTATAAAATACATTTTTTAAAAAAATCCAAAATTAAATGTTGAAGCAACAACACAAATGCAAACAATTATTGAATCAATCTAATAACTAAAATACAAGAAAACTATCAGTTTGATAAATGATTAAATAAAATAAGGATACTGAAGATTTCAAATTATTTTTTCATTTGATTCATGCAAATGAAACAAAGAACTGCAAAGTGTTACACAGACCATCCGCATTTCCCAAGCAGATAGTTAAATCTTGGTGTTTCTATTGTTTCTCACAATCAGAGATGGATTTTTTTTTTTTTTTTTTTGCAATAACAAGCACTAAATTATATTCTGGTCAGTTGTTTGGAAATGTAGGCAGGCCTGTCTGGGATATCGGTAGGCAGTTTTTTCACAAAAGGAACCCAGCTCTTGTGAGGGGTGGGGACTGCTAATAAACAAGGGCTCGAAAGCCCACACAAATGACGCATTTGTCCTTTTGAAGTTTAACTGATCAATGTTGAGACCTGCACAGTGACTTTTCATGGCCCAGAAGTACCTAGGCTTTGTGAAGATACTTTTTACTCCCCTGAAAACAGCCCTGTAAGAGCTTCCACATGCACAGCCCTTCTCTTGGGAAGATGCACAAAGTTTAAATGGAAATGCAAAGCTGCCTAGTGGTACAAAACAATCATGTATACACTTAAAATCTTGCACAAGGGAGTTGGCTTGGACCACCATTTTTCTGGTTGTACATGCTTTATAAAGGGAACATCCTCAAAGAACATCATGTACATCTCCCTGACTATGCTGACGACACATATCTGTACATTTCTTTAGAACCCTCAAAAATGTATCCCCTGAAATCCTTGATCTTGTGTGCTTCTGCTTGCCATTAATGAATGTTGAAGAATAACTTGTCCACAGTAATATAAAAACAAAGCACAACATTTATTTCTGGGCAAAGAAATCAAAGTGGTAAATGATCAACAACAAATGGAATCTGGCCTGGTAAGGAAAAACAGACATAGCTCTTTCAGCTCTTTCACAAGGCAAAATTGGGATGCAAAACTCTCTTTTCTTCACTTAAAAAGCACAACATGCACACACATCTCTTGCCTATGTGCATCATGATGTCTGTTCAGACCCTGTGTGCTGTGTTTTTTATTTTTAGAAAGGGAGCCAATAAGCCTCAAGTGTTTCTGGGACTGGGAACTAAAGTATGTTTAGCACCGAAGTGTTGGTTTTACTTCTTTTTAGGATGCTGACAAGACTGTAAGGCACAGCTATTCAGACAAACATTAGGGCATATGGGGTGAGCAGCTGGTGTGGCTATGTGTAAATGTGTGAAAATCAGACAAAGTACGCGTGTATTCAAAATTTGTCAAATCTATGTGTTGTCATAAAAATACACCCTTTTCTGTACTGCGACTGATATTTAGAGAAAACACAGACACAGTGAACACATAGTCTTTAACTTCTCTCCTGTACAGGAGCACAGTGGAAATACAATTCTAGTTCTTCTGTCTCTTTTGTCCTTGGAGGTTTTGTATCAGCGGTTTCAAGCTGTGCACTAACTATATGTTATTTAAACTTTCAGGTCAGTTGAATTTAATTAGATTTAATCTAATGTACATGGGCACTATCTCTGTCCCGTGTCTGTTTTTCAGTGTGTAGGTAAGGGCATTAAGTCCCTAAACTGTTATCTGCCTCTATTAGTTAATTTCTATTTGTCTTTCTTTTTCCACTGTAAAGTGTATTTATTATTTTTATTTATACGTTTTTCCTCTGTCACTTTTCCTTTCTGCCGCTTTTTTATCCCTTACACAACACAACACTTCCATTGCATTCCAACATGTTTATCAGTCATTATTTTATTACATATCCAGCTACAGTGACTCAAACTGCTTGCAGACTTGTGAAAAAAAAGGACAAATCATATGTTTGGATGGTAGAGCGTGCTATTAATGCTCCTGTGTCATGCATCCTTAAATGGCTTTTTGTGAGACCATAACTGCTGAAAATAACTATTTTCTCGTGTTTTTTTTGTTTGTTTGTTTTTACTAGAGTGCATGGACAAACATGAAAATGTTTTACTATGCTTTTAAGGATCTTTTTACCTTTGATTTAACTAGCACAGAATCCTGTAATCCCTTTCGGATAAGCCTTACCGTCGACAAATCTTATGTAAAGACTCAAACCAGCAATGAATGTATGTTACTAGTGGGTGCTGGGTGGGCAGTTAAATCCAGGTATACCTTATTCCTCTGTCTTAGAGAGCTCTTTGTCATCTACTAACCATTAAAACACATCAGTGAGCCACACAGTTACATTAAGTGACGTGTTAATACATTCCTGTGAACACAACACATGGTTTATTTTGACTCAATCCAGCACTCTGCTGTGGGAAAGAGTAACTAGTGCACCAACTGTGTATTTATTTGTGGCTGAAAATAGTGCCTGACAAATGAAGTATTTCCTTCTGTTTGGAATGCAAAGGATACAGTTACACTACTTTCAGGAAACGGCTCAGTCGTTCTAGAAATTAAATGATGTACTTGTAGAGTGTTTGTAAAGATATATATATATATATATGTCACATTATTTATATATATATAAATACTAAGACATATATATATATATATATATATATATATATATATATATATATATATATATATATATATATACATAATGTGACAGTTACAGGTTTATTTGTTCCCGTCGCCAGACACTCACATAGTCCTGAAAAATATCTTTCATTTGTTTTGGTTTGATGAAGACACGTTCATGTAGTTGTGCGTATTTGTTGAGAGTAATACTTTAAGTTTTAAAATCCAGGAAGGCTTTGGAGCCAACCATAGCACAAAAACGGATCTCACCAAAACTATTGATGTGAGAATGTTGTCAAGCTAAACCCCTTTTTAACTCAACATGACAGAAAAATCCCTCCATGCTTTTGTGACATGACTATAGCCATACCATTTTAACAGAGAAATCAAAAGGCTGCAACTGAGTCAGAACTCGACAGTTAGGCTTTTAACCTAAAAAAGAAAAGAAGAAAAGGAAAAAGCCTATCATGCTGGTTCTGGCTTCATCAGGACCATGCAGAGACCTTTGGAGAGGCAGGTGCTCAAAGTTAAAAGGGGGCACATGGAGCACAAATTTGAAACACCATACAGAAACATACCTGACAGTATAACTGGCTGAATTGTAACAACCCATATTCATGAAGCATGTAATATGGAAGTGGTGGTGCAATGGTGAAGTCTCTGGTCTACTGATCAGGAGGTCTCTGGTTCAAATCCTCATGTGGCCACTATTGGGCCCTTCAAATTATTATTATGTTGAAGTTGAATTTAGATCACCATTAGACACTGGACTGTTTAACTGTGGCTGCTCTTCCTGGAGTCCTTGCTTTTAAATTTCATACCTTTTCCACACATGTACAGTATAGTCACGGATTTGCTCCATGGTGCTGATTCATAATCTGTCCTTTATTATTCATAGTGCTAATAATAAAGTAAAAAAAATGAAATTAAATAAATGATATAGAAATCATGTATTTAAATGTATTTGTGCTTTTATTCAGTTTGACTATCCACTTTGCGCAAGACAGCAAAGTTATAAAAGTTATATATTTTATATTTATGCATATTATATTTAATTTGTCTATATATACAAATGTTATAAACAAGTACTGATATCTTTAAAGAGAGGTTGAGAAAATCAGAATTCAAATTCTTCTAATTATTATTGTTATTGTATTTACACTGCAATAGTCCAAAATTATGTGAAAATGCATGTACCGTACATAGTTTCAGAGAAATAACATAACCTATGCCTCATTGCCTCTAGAAACACAGGAAACACACTGCAACTCACTGACAATAAAATAATAAATCTCTCTGATGCACTTTGCCCATGACAACAGAAACATACAGAAACAAAAAGAAGCCTGACATTTTATCCTCTCAGCAGCTGTGTGGTTAACTAGCAGCTATAACTGATGAGAGGTGTGTTAGAGTCAGACACACACACAGGATGCTCACTTCACTTCGTCAGTCATCTAGAATACACCGTGCACAAACGAATCCCTCTGCAGAACCTCCTCACCATCAGGACCATCAGTTGTTGAAGTCCTCCCTCGGGTCTCCGGTTTCTAGACTAGCGGCGCCGGTGAGGGACGTCTACGTGGATCATGTGACCGACTGAGAGTAGATCTGAATTATTATTATTTTTATTTTTGTCTTATTTATTATTTTGGGCCTCAAATACTTTTTTATACACACACACACACACACACACACTTACAAATAAAAAAACAAAATTAAATAAAATTTAAAAAGCCAACTTTGACAAAAGGGCACTTTGGGCATCAAGGGGCAAAGGGGCAGGTACTTCAGCCCCCCCCCGCACATGCCTGGGCTTCATTACATTGGCTTCCCACAGCTTTTACAATTGATTTTAAGGTCCTTTTATTGGCCTTTGATTTAAACGACTTAGGGTCAGCCTATTTAATCGAACTTTTAAATCTGTATGTTTTGGCGTGACATCCATGTTTTCCAAACACCAAGCTGCTCACGCAACACAATGCTTATAAAAAGTATTATAGATGTATTGTAGATGCAACTTCTTTGGCCCTAAACTTACAGCTTTCTAAATAGATTTAATTGCATTTTTTCAGTGTAATTATATAATAAGCACACTCAATTAATTTGTATTATTTTTTCATGAATATAATATGTAAATCTAATATGTAAATGTGTGTGTGTGTGTGTGTGTGTGTGTCTTCATGAAAAACACATTTCTTGTACATTATCAGCCATCAGTCATCAAACTGTCTCAGAAGTGTCAGTTAAGCCCATTTCAGTCTCCTTTTCATTAATCTGATGACATCTAAGCACTTTGGCTTCATTTCTAGATGAGCGAGTAACCATTCAATATCACTTAAACACTGGCACAATTCTGGAATAGGGCTGCACGGTGGATAGGTGGTTAGCACTGTTGCCTCACAGCCAGAAGATCCCTGGTTCGTGTGAGATCTTTCTGTGTGGAGTTTGCATGTTCTCCCTGTGCATTCGTAGATTTTCTCCAGCTTCCTCTCACAGTCCAAAAACATGATAAAACATGCTTACAATTGGTTTTTAACCCCGATGTCATGAATTATGTATCTACCGCATTTTAACCTTTTCTTCATCTCAGACAGGTAAGCTGTTGCGCAAGTCGCAGTTCATGAACAGCTGTTGAATCGTTTGCATCGTAAAATAGTAGTTAGATTATCATCACACATGGACAAAATGTTTTACTGTTTGGGAAATCATAAATAAACTAGGCTGATACTTATTTGATATAGAGACGTGTTCTTTAAAAAAGTTTTATTCTCACTTTAAATTTAGAAGACTGATTAAGCACACCCACACGGTTTTACATACATTTGTATAAAACTTGCAAAGACATTGAATGACATACTGCAGTATATTTCTCAAAGCCCAGGTCAAAATACTCCCACCTTCCACCAATGTCCCCACTGTCTAAAATTCAAATTTGTCTTCACAAAGATAGAACTACATGAGCACACGCACTCACAGAGGAATCACGTCTTTCAAGGACAGAAGGCAGAGACGAGTCAGAGAAAGGACAGAGGAGAGAAAAGAGCAACAGACGAAGGTAGAAGAGGAGTCTAATGATTGCACCACTGACATGTCCCACTCTCACCTCCACTCACCCACATACACAGTTGCACACACACACACACACACACACACACACACACACACACTGGTTACCATGGGGAACGGTCATGGCTGCAGATTGCTTCATGGGGGGCCTGGGTCTGGCTGAGATCAGACAGCCCGACCGTTGTCATTTAAGATCAATGTGCACCCCACTCACCAAATTCTGTGGTCAGGCGTGCACACACACACACACACACACACACACACACACACACACATACATGCATGCACGCACACACGGTTTCTTGGTATGCACCCAATCCTGAGTGCAGCCCCACTCCCCTGTCGCATTCATTCACGGATTCCTTTGAAACTAGACAAATGTGAAAATGTGAAATATCTTTTTCCCCTCAGTTCTTTTACTTTACCTTATATATTTTTAATTAATTGACATGATTTTGTAAAAATCAGTTTTCACTTTGATATGAATGAGGGTTTTTTTTGTTTTTGTTTAGGGTTTT